>NC_142581.1:25397500-25657500 GCF_041283825.1 Pyrus communis | reverse complement strand
TATGTCAGCTACATATATACTAATGAGTTTCATGTTCGCGCAGTGGATATATGTCTCTGGAGTATGCCATGGGTGGAATATTTTCTCAAAAATCTGATGTCTACAGCTTTGGGGTCTTGGTATTGGAGATTATTAGCAGCAAGAAGAATACCGCCTTCTATATCTATGGTCGACAGCTAGGCTTACTAGCCTATGCATGGCAGTTATGGAAGGAAGGCAGGGAATTGGAGTTGGTAGATGAAATGCTGACGGCTGATTCATATTCGGCTTCAGAAGTAATGAAATGTGTGCATATTGGGCTGCTTTGTGTACAGGACAATGCGATGGATAGGCCGAGCATGCCGGATGTAGTTTTTATGTATAATTGGTGGTGCACAACCTAAGCAGCCTCTATTCACTATCCAAAACACAGTCTCTCATCCTCAACCACAGCCTTCGAATACTTTCCTCACAAATGAAGCTACAATGACACTGATTGAAGGACGCTAAATGTATGCTCCTGACAGTGGTGGAGGTTGGCCAATCCTGCTTGCTTATGCGGCATATCTGTAATGCCCTTCATGTTTTTGAGGCACCCTTCTGGACCTATATATATTTCCATTGTGGATGGATTTTTTGAATGCAATTTCTACTCAGATAATAAAAAAAAAAATGAAACTATAGTTATACTTTTTGTTTTGGAAGGAATTAGAGAGGATTAGCTATGAAGGAAATTCATCCCTTGTAATCCTACATTATAGAGAAATTGAAACTCATAAGTTTTCAGAAACTCCAGGTTCTCATGATCATGTGGTTAGTCAATTGGCTAAGGCTGGTTTGGTTAGTAAGAACTCCCTCTCTAGTGCGAGAGGTTTAGATGATGCTTCTCCTTCACATTTTGTGGAAGGTTTAGTTGATGATAATGATACAACTTGTGACCATGTTTCTGATACTCCGATGGATACTCCCCTTATAGGTATTCAATTAAACTCTTCTCTTGTGCTCTCTGAGAGATGTAATGCTAATGACTCTGTTCAAGTTGTTTCTCAAGTTCAAGAGGCTAGTTCTCCTTCTTTATCTCCTCAAGTTCGCGCTGAAATTCAAAAGGTTAATGATTGGTACACTATGGTGGAGGAAGATGCTCTTCAAAATAATGTTGCGAGTAGAGAAAACAATGATTTAGATGGTGCAAATAATGTTTCTGAGGATGACATGACTTTGGTTCTCTCAAAATCTCAGAAGAGAAGATTACGGAAAAAACAACGGGAATCTGGTTATCATACCTACGAGCGTGAGACTATACTCGTGCTAGGGTTGCTGCTATGGCTCCCCGTGATCCATGAAGACCATTTATTGGAATATTCGGGGCTTAGCAAATCGCCCCACTAGACGAGCTTTACAGAGCCTTGTCAGAAAACATTCTCCTGATTTTCTTTGTTTGGCAGAACCTATGACTTCTAAAATGAAAATTTGTCCATGTTTTTGGAAATCTATTGGTATGCATTTTCTGGGAGTAAATGATAGAGGTCAGAGATTGCCTAATATTTGGGTTTTTCACACAGCTAATGTTTTATCTCCTACGGTTTTATCTACTTCAAGTCAACATATTACTATTCAATTTTTAGTAGCTGGCACTACCCACTGTATTACTTTTGTTTATGCTGCTACAACAGTGGTGGAACGTCGACCACTTTGGCTTTCTATTGCTCAAGTTTGTGCCAGCTTTTCAGGTCCTTCGCTTATTTTGGGTGATTTTAATGCGGTTTTTGGCGCACATGAGAAAATGGTGGGTATTTTGCCTCGTCGAATAGCATGTGAGGAGTTTCAAGCTATGGTGGATACGTGTGGTTTGGTTCCGATTGATGTTAAGGGCTCCCCTTTCTCTTGGACTAATGGAATTGGCATATCATCTCATAGTGAATTGGCTGGATGCCTGGCCTATCACCAATTGCTCCACGTTGGTTCGTCATTCTTCAGATCATAATCCTCTTCTAGTTTCTTTTCAAAAGTTTGCAGCTCAAGGTCCTACTCCTTTTCGCTTTCATCGCATGTGGTTAGATCATCCTGATTTTATTAATTTGGTTAAAAATTCATGGCAGTCTATTCAAGTTTATGGTTGTCCTATGTTTATTCTTCAACAAAAGCTCAAGTTGCTAAAGCCTATTCTAAGACATTGGAATGCTGATGTTTTTGGAAATGTCAATGTTGCCGTGGACAATGCTAGAGAGGCTTTAGAAAAAATTCAGTTAGAAATCTCCACAGAGGGTTTTACTGATGAACGTCATGGGGCTGAATTACAAGCTCATTCTACTACTTGTCTCATGCGCTGCTAGTTCAAGAAAAATTTTGGCAGGATAAAACACGGTCTAAATGGTTGCGAGATGGAGACCGTAATACGAGTTATTTTCATACTTTGGCAAAAATTCACAGGACTCGTAATTTTATTTCTTCTCTGTGTATCGGTTTGGAATTGGTTGAGGATGTTGAGATTTTGCGCAATCATGTGGTGGAGCATTTTTTTAATGCTTTTCATGATGATGGCCTTGCTATTGATACAGGTTTGGTTACTCGTCTTATTCCTCCTTTGGTTACTACACCTGAAAATGAGACTTTACTGGCTATTTCCACATTGGAGGAGATTAAACAAACTGTATTTTCTATGAATCCGGATAGTGCTCCAGGTCCAGATGGTTTTGGTGGTTCTTTTTTCCATGCTTGCTAGGATTTCGTTGGATTTGAGGTTTCTTTGACTGTCCAAGATTTCTTCAAGACAGGTTATATTTTACCCAATTTGAATTCTAGTTTTGTAGCTCTAATTCCTAAAGTCCAAGAGGCCGATTCTATCTCTCAATTTCGGCCGATAGCCATCGCTAATTTTATATTCAAAGTCATTACAAAGATTCTCGCAGATAGGCTTGCTCTTGTGGCTACTCGAATTATTTTGCCGAAACAATACGCATTTCTTAAGGGCAGGCATATTTCAGATTGCATTTTGTTGGCCTCGGAGTGTGTTAATTTATTGGACAATAAGTGTTTTGGGGGTAATGTCGCTATTAAGTTTGATGTTGCTAAAGCTTTTGATACTCTCAATTGGGACTTTCTAGATCGGGTGCTTAGAGCTTTTGGTTTCCATGACACTTTTGTTCAATGGGTTCGTGTAATCCTTTCCTCAGCCCGGCTATCTATATTATTCAATGGTTCACCTGTTGGATTTTTCGGATGTAGTAGGGGTGTTCTTCAGGGCGATCCTCTATCCCCTCTCCTTTTTTTTGTCTTGCTGAAGAGGTTTTTAGTCGAGGTCTAGTGGATCTTGTAAATTCTGGAAAGGTTAAACCCATTTCTTCCTCTCGGAGAGTGACTGCTCCTTCTCATATTCTCTATGCGGATGACATAATGGTTTTTTGCAAAGGTGACAAGTGCAGCCTTATGAACGTTATGCATTTTATTGAAGAATATGGTGTGAATTTTGGTCAATGTATTAGTAAAGGTAAATCTCGTATTTATATTGGGAAATTGGCTTCTGCGCGTCGTTTGCGTATTTTATCCTGGCTCAATGTCTCTGAAGGTGAGCTTCCATTTACTTATTTGGGGGTTCCTATTTTTAAAGGCAAACCTAAAAGGGCATATTTTCAAGCATTAGCAAATAGAATACGTTCTTGTCTTTCTCAATGGCAAGGTCACTCTCTCTCAATGGCTGGTCAAGTTACTTTGGTCAAGTCAGTTGTGGTAAGCATGTTGTCTCATACTTTCTCAGTTTATTCTTGGCCACCTACGGTATTAAAACAGGTTCGTAGTTGGACTCGAAATTTCATTTGGACAGGATGTGCTGATTCTTGTGGATTTTCTATTGTGGCATGGAAAAAATGTTGTGTTCCCTTAAATAAAGGAGGTCTTGGCATTCGTAATTTTTTAGCTTTAAATAAGGCCTTTTTATTGAAAAAGTTTTGGGATATTTTGGTTACCTCATCTATGGCTTCACGGTTTTTTCAAGGTCGGTTTTTTAATTGTCTTGGACAGTCGTGTTCTACATACAAGAGTTCCTCCATTTAGCCTGGTTTACGCCCTTTTTTTTCAGATATTTTTCATGGATCAAAATGGGTGATAGGTAATGGTCAAAATATTAATTTTTGGCATGCGAGATGGTTAGATTTTCCAATAGTTGATAGGCTTGGTATTCCACTAGATTTATGTAAGGCTTTTCGAGCTAAAGTTTCTGATTTTATTGTGGATGGTTGTTGGATGCCCCCACCTACTTTACATTCATGGCTAGTGCCTATTTGGGATGATATTTCTTCTATTAGGCTTCCTTCAAAGAATGGGATTGATGACAAAATGGTTTGGTTGTCTGCTTCAAATGGTGACCTTTCTTTATCTTTGGCTTATGATTTTAAACGTAATAAACAACCAGTGGTTCAATGGGATCGATGGGTTTGGCAATCTTGCTTTCGCCCTCATAATTCGGTTACATTGTGGAAGTATTTACATGGTAAGATGTTAACTGACGATCTCTTGCAGCAAAGAGGTTTTGCTATAGCATCTATGTGCTCTCTTTGTTGTGAAGGTATGGAAACTGCTTCACATATTTTCTTTGAGTGCTCTTTTGCATGTAAATTTGGTCTTCTTCTTTGGAATTATTCAGAGTTCAATATTTATTTCAAGATATTTTTAGCTTTTTCCATTATCCTTTATGTTACACCCGCCCCTGCTTATAAGTGTAATTATGTAATTCTCCCTAAAAATTTATAGAATTATCACTTTAGTCCATTCTTCACCCAATCAAGATCTGGAAATTAGATTTGACCCTATCCCTAGGCTGCCACGTGGCAGTACCCCAACACACCTCTCTTTTCTCTTTCTGTCCCCTACCTGCCGTGACCTTCTTTTTTTTCTTTCTTTTTTCTTCTTTTTCTTTTTGTCTGCACTCTTTATTCCCTCTCTCGAAGCCCTCTCGTCTTTCTTCCTCTCCTACACCGTGACTGTGCACACACGCCTATAGCTGCACCTGCTCAGAGAGATAGTCATCATCATCGCCATCAAACCTCAACTCTCTCTCCCTTGCTCTCGTCGCCGGGGAGGACGTAGGAACCGAGCATCTCCGGCGAGTTTTATTGTTTTTCCGGTTGGGTAAGCTTTGTTTCTTCCCGTTTATTCATGTTAGTCGTTGCTTGGATGTGTTTTACTGAGTTTGGGCTCGTTATTTCCAAGGTTTTGGAGTGAGATCGACACGGGTGAAGGCACACCCATCTCCGGCGAGTTTCGTGGTTGTCGAGGAGTTTTCCGACCACCACAGGCCTTTTTAATGCGAACCAAAGGTATAAAAATACTCCTCTCGTCTAGTGTTTCATTTTGATACCTAGATCGGGGTTTCGTTTGCACGTTTGAAGTTGGCCGGAGCTGTGAAAGCTCCGGCGTCCTCCTCCGATGCGCACCAGGCCTTCAGGCTGTTTCTCCCCCACGGGCCTTAGGCCTGTTTTGGTTTTCAGCCCAAAAACCCTAACCCTTTTCTTTTTTATTTATTTTATTTTATTTCTTTAAGACCCAAAGGCCTTAAGGCCGTGTTAGCAAACCCAAAACCCTTTATATTTGGGCCTTTGGGCTATGTGGTTTAAAACTCTAACCCAGCCCACCTAAAACCTAAACCCATTTTTCCTAACCCAAACCCGGATCCAATACCCAAACCCGGATTAAATACCGAAACCTTAAACTGGGTTGACCCGGGTTGACTCTGACGGGTTGACCCATGACCCGTTGACCGGGTCAACGGTCAGCGTTGACTTTTGACTTTGACCGTTGACTTTGACCTTGGGGTTGACTTTTTGGGTTTCGTGCGGGACCCTTCCTAGGCTAATTTTGACGTTCTAAACCCGTTTCCGATGTCCGTTTTCCCAAATTCAATCGTTTGAATAGAGTTTGACTGAAGGTACCATTTGTGTGATTAGGTGCAATTCATAGCAGTGATTCCGTTATTCCAGTCGGGTACGGTTTGCACCAGCGGTGTACGGTGAGTGGACCCTTTCTAAAAATGCATGTTTTAATGGTAGAAATGCATACATGAAAAGCATGATTTGATGATTATGTTTTACAAAACGCTTTGAGAATACATGCTTATTGAGGCTAGTTTGAATTATTACCATTTTTCCTATAACCCATGTTCTTATAGAATATCTGATGGATGACGATATGATATTTAGAACATGTTTAGAACACCTCTTTATAGTATAGATGATGGTTGACTTTATACTATGAAGTTGATTTTCAATATATGTATGTTAACTGGTTTTGTACTTACCTAGTGGTCCTTTCGGCTACGGGACGTAGGGATAGATCCGGTCCGTCCCGTCGACTTTATACTATGAAGTTGATTTTCAATATATGTATGTTAACTGCTTTTGTACTTACCTAGTGGTCCTTTCGGCTATGGGACGTAGGGATAGATCTGGTCCGTCCCGGGCAACGGGTTGGTGTTGGCATAGGGCCTGGAGTGTGTTTCCTCTGGCTATTTAGCACAGGGACGGGGAGCCGGCATGGGCCCGAAGTGTATTTTTCCTCTGACTGTCTGCTCAGAGACGGGAAGCCGGCATGGGGCCTGAAGAGTTATCGGACATTCACTAGTGTTTATTATCTTATGCAAATTATGATTTGAGGCATTGCACAGCATGCTAGGTTTCGGAAAACCTATGTTTATCATTATATTTGTGTTTTCATAAAACCTTGGGGTTAGTACGTTAATAACTGTTTATATATATATATATATATATATATATATATCAACTTGGTCCACTCATGTTTGTTTTGCGCCCCCTTCAGGACCTATGAACGAGGAATACGATCTGAGCTACGAGGCATTCCCCTACCAGTGATATTGTATTATATTCGCTCCGTTTCGCCATCTATTGTAATAGCACTTCTCTATCTTATTTTCTGCTTGTACTCTGTGACAGACTTATGCTCTGGACGTGTTGTGTAATTACCTAATTTCAATACTTAGAAGTTGAACTTTTATTTGTGTAACTAGCCCCTATTGCATATTTTAGCTTATTTCTCAGCTTTCGTTTAAATTAAATGGCTTTCGTCACCCTTCGGGTGTCGGCCAGCACGTGACCATCTCGATGTCCCCAGGACCTCGGGGTCAAGGCGTGTCACTTTACAACAAGGTTTTGGTACCCAAGTGCAACTGCTTTGGTTGGGTATGATTGGAGTTGGTTTTTATTCTATTTGGCATGCTCGCAACGTTGTTCGTTTTCATGAGGAGGTTGTTTCCATCAATTATGTTGTAAGGTCTATTAAATGTCAACTCCTTGAAATTGATTCTCTCAATTCCGGCTGTATGAAGAATTTTGTGGAAGAGTTTTGCATTCTTCATTCTATTGGTGTTCGTGGACGTCCTGCTAAGGTTCCAAAAATTATTGAGGTGTTGTGGCGTCCACCTTCTCAGTCTTGGATCAAAGTGAATATTGATGGGGCTGCAAAAGGTTCCCCTAGTGTGGCTGCATTTAGTGGTATCTTTCGAGATTTTACGTGTAATTCTCTTGGTTGTTTTGCGGGTTCAATAGGCTTGGCCTTTTCTTTGGATGCCGAATTACATGCTATTATTCATGCTGTATCTTTAGCTTGGGATAAAGGTTGGCATTCCTTATGGATTGAATGTGACTCTTCACTAGTTGTTCATCTTCTCTCTTCATCCTCACCTTCCTTGACATCTATCCCATGGAGGCTTTTGGTCAGTTGGCATAACTGTCAAGTTTTACTATCCTCCATGTAGGTAAATTTCTCATATTTTTAGAGAAGGTAATCAAGTTGCTGATTGTTTGGCCAATTATGGTGTTGAGCACCCCGGTGTCCATTGGTGGGATTCATGCCCTCCTTGTGCTGCAGCTGCTTATTCTCATAACCTTTCTAAGCTTCCTTGTTATAGGTTTTACTAAAAAAGGTTTTCAATTGTTGTTATGAATTATTTAATGGTCTAGGTTTGACCTCATGTCCCCCCTTGACATATTGTATTTTTTTTGTTTATCAATAAATTCTCCTCAAAGTCTCTTCCCATGATAGCAATGCTGGAGTGAGACGGATTTTGTGGCCAAATTAAAAAAAAAAAAAATACTAATTCACAAATGCATAACAAGAATTGTAGAATTTAAAGGACAAATAACACTAAAATAGTTTCTAAATTACCAAAATGCCCATCAATTATTGAACAAATATAATTCCATACCATACCAACATTATTATTATTTTTTTAATATCTATACTAAAAGGGTAGGAAGTAGACTAAACCTTATAATAAATTTGCTATAATAATGTAATTTAATTTTGTTTTTCATAAAAATCAAACATAATATCTCCCACATATAAATGAAGAATAATACTACTTATTAATACCAACATCAACTAAAAGAAGGAAATCCATAAAGCCTAGAAGACAATACAATTTTGGCAGCGGCCCCGAAAAGTATTCAAAAGCGGTGTGCAGTCCGCTACCCCCACATAAAAATCCAACAGTTCCAAGTCAACAAACCACAGCCCACCACGTCACCAGAAAACCTCCACTCTTATTAAATTTCATCACTTCCGCCTCGTTCGCCCCGCTGTCGTTTCATTCCCCCTTCCCTCAATGCTCCCATTCCTCTTCCTGCTCTTCCTTTTCTTTTTCTTCTGCTCCGTCGACGTTACGACGTCATTCCCCGCCGATGCCGACCTCTCCAACTGCACCCAAACCTTCGACTGTGGGCCCTTCCGGAACCTCACCTACCCCTTCACCGGCGGGAGCCGCCCCTCCTACTGCGGCCCGCCGGAGTTCCACCTCAGCTGCGTCGATGACTCGCCCGAGTTGATCATCTCGTCGCTGAGCTACCGGGTTCTCAAACTCGACCCGGTTCACCAGAACCTCACCCTCGCCCGCTCCGACCTCTGGAACTCGACCTGCACCGACAAACTCGCTAACTCAACTCTAGAGTCCGGGTTCTTCACCTACGACGAGGACGACGACATGGATCTCACCATTTTCTACGGCTGTAATTCCACCCTTATCAATCCTAAACCTCCGAACTGGTTTCTCTGCGACCTTAACTTGCCTTTCATGGACGCTTATTACTTGATCGGGCCGGTACCGCGCGATCCTATCATCATCGACTTCGAGTGCTCCGTCGGGATTTCGGTGCCGATTCTCAAAACCACGGCGGCGATGCTGGTCGGCAACCGGTCTCTGTTTGGAGAGGCGATCATGACCGGCTTCAATGTCAATTATACCAACCCGTACGAGAAGCATTGCGCTATGTGTCTCAATGTCAATGGGCTTTGCGGGTTTGACTCGGATAAGAACCGACCCGTTTGCATTTGCGGCAATCGAGTCTGTAACCCAGCAGGTATTTCTTTTTCTGGGTATTGTAGAGTTTACTTCTAGTAGTTTTGGGCAAGTTTTAGGTTGTGCTTGGAGTGCCCAAATTTGAAAATTTACTCTTTTTTAGTATTTCCCTACCTCGCAAAACGTGAAGCCTTCTTGACTTGGTATCGCCAGCTCCTGGGATATGGTATTAATTCTGGAACGAGGACTGTCATGACTTCCTGGAAAATGAAAGCGATCCGTCAACTGGGATATTCTTGCTTGGAATTTCCCAAGAGACGCCGTCACAAATATTCACCAATCTGCAAGTGCTTGAAAGGGTTCGTACCAAAGTCAGAAGGGAAATGGAGCAGTGGAAACTGGATGGGAGGGTGTGTGAGGAAAACCAAATTGTTTTGTGAGAGATACACAAATAACTCATTCACATTGAGAGGAAAACAAGATGATGATGGGTTTCTGAAGCTGGTAGGGTTCAAAGTACCAGATTCTCATGAGTTTGTGTCTTTGGATTCTGACAGCACATCCGCTGACTGCAAGACAGTGCGCCTAAATAATTGTTCTTACAAAGCATATGCACTTGTTTTTTAAATAGGGTGTTTGGTCTGGTCCAAACACCTCACTCATATGCAGGAGTTTCCCTCTGACGGCGTAGATGTTTATATTCGCCTAGCATGCGCAGAACTAATGATACTAGTGCTTGATGCTTTTTTTCTTTTTGTTCAAAAGTGCTTGAAGCCTTGGACAAATCAAATTATCAAGCAGTAACTTTTCTTTTCCTATATATCTCATGCTTGTTTTTGTATTGTAAATTTTACAGGTAAAGGAAAGCCAATAAAGTTATTTGTGAGCCTTACGGTTGTTTGTTTTATCGGTGTATTGGGTGGCATAGTGTTCGGTTTGTGCAGGATGAGAGCTAAGCAAAAAGGTAATTAAGTGAAAGAGATCGAGGTGTTGGATTAATATAATGCATTAGCAGATTATCTCTCAAAACTTTGTAAGTTGTTTTGCCTTGATTCAGTGTTTGATGTGTATATTTGCAAAATCAGGACACATCAAATTAACAAGGAAACACACCAAAATAACAAGGGACACCCTTCAAGAATATATAGGTGGAAAACATGATCTGTCTGAGTTACTGATCTATGATTTTGATAGCATATTAGTTGCTACGGACAATTTCAGCATAGAAAACAAACTCGGGCAAGGAGGCTTTGGTCCAGTTTATTGGGTAATTATTATTATTTTTATCATAGGTACAGAGAGACGGACATGAATGCAATGATTTATTTGTCGACTTTGTGTAGGGTAAGCTAGCAGAAGGGAAGGAAATAGCAGTAAAAAGACTATCCAGTACCTCAGGGCAAGGTGTAGTGGAGTTCAAGAATGAAATGTTATTGATCTCCAATCTCCAACACAAAAATCTGGTCAGAATCATGGGTTGCTGCGTTAAAGAGGATGAGAAGTTACTGATTTATGAGTTCATGCCAAACAAAAGCTTGGATACTTTTCTTTTCGGTTAGTTTCAATTGCACTTTACCGCAATTTCTTATCTTTAGATTCTAATCGGTGTATTGATCGATTATTTGATGATCAGATTCGACGAGAAGAGCAGTGCTTGATTGGGGTACACGTTTTAATATTATTCAAGGTGTTGCCAGAGGGCTTGTTTATCTCCATCACGATTCGTATTTGAAGGTAATACATAGAGATCTAAAAGTGAGCAACATTCTTTTGGATGAGAAAATGAACCCAAAAATTTCAGATTTTGGATTGGCACGTTCAGTTGAAGGGACACAGAATTTAGAAAATACTCAGAGAGTTGCGGGAACGCGGTAAGATTCATGCCTTTCTATATATTGTTGAACATGTCATTCGCAACCAAAAGTTCTAATGGTTAGCATTGCATCAAGAAATCTTAACCGACTCCTCCTGTTTGGATAAAAACTGCTAATTAGTTGCATCGATCACATTACATACGTATTTTTTGGTAACGTCGTTCTTAAAAGGAAGAAACCAAACACTTATGCCAGCTACATGTATACTAATGAGTTTCATGTTCGCGCAGTGGATATATGTCTCCGGAGTATGCCATGGGTGGAATATTTTCTCAAAAATCTGATGTCTACAGTTTTGGGGTCTTGGTATTGGAGATTATTAGCAGCAAGAAGAATACCGCCTTCTATATCTATGATCGACAGCTAGGCTTACTAGCCTATACATGGCAGTTATGGAAGGAAGGCAGGGAATTGGAGTTGGTTGATGAAATGCTGGCGGCTGATTCATATTCGGCTGCAGAAGTAATGAAATGTGTGCATATTGGGCTGCTTTGTGTACAGGACAATGCGATGGATAGGCCGAGCATGCCGGATGTAGTTTTTATGCTAAATGGTTCCACAACTATAATTGGTGGTGCACAACCTAAGCAGCCTCTATTCACTATCCAAAACACAGTCTCTCATCCTCAACCACAGCCTTCGAATACTTTCCTCACAAATGAAGCTACAATGACACTGATTGAAGGACGCTAAATGTATGCTCCTGACAGTGGTGGAGGTTGGCCAATCCTGCTTGCTTATGCGGCATATCTGTAGTGCCCTTTATGTTTTTGAGGCACCCTTCTGGACCTATATATATTTCCATTGTGGATGGATTTTTTGAATGCAATTTCTACTCAGATAATAAAATAAAATGAAACTATAGTTATACTTTTTTATTTTGGAAGGAATTAGAGAGGATTAGCTATGAAGGAAATTCATCCCTTGTAATCCTACATTATCGAGAAATTGAAACTCATAAGTTTTCTTTATGATTAATTGATCTTCTACGTTTTTAGACAAACATAATTTTTACCTTAATTTAGCAATCTATCTATTTCAATTTAATTTTAGATATCAAACGAGGTTTTAATATAGCAACGGTTGAACTATAAACTATGGTTGTTAGTGCAACAGCATGGTTGTCTAAACTATGGTTGTTAGGCCCTTTTTCAACTACTACTTAATTAAAAATAAACAACCCTTACAGAGAGCCATCGAGACCGTGGGAGATAGGTAGGTGGGAGTGGATGAACGGGTACGATCTAGTTTTTGAGGCCATTAAAATATGTCTTTTCTTGTTGGGAAGCGCTTATACGTAAACTAATTTGGCTTGACTTGTAGCAAATAACCCCAAACAATAAAAATTACCCGTAGAGCCAGAGGAGAAGAAAATTCTAGATCTGCGTAAAATAAAATCTTTTGATCAAGTCAACAAAATTTTATGAGGCATTAAGACTCCAGGCTATGGTATTATTTTTCTTTAGTATTTTTTTAGTGCGTTCAAAACACAAGTAATACGTCACATATTATTATATAATTAGAGAGACATTTAAAAAAAAAATTTCTTCAAATTATATGATGACTTGTAGCGCACAACTCCGTATTTCTGACTAATTGAAAATCTTTGCATAAAAGTTGGAGTTTAAAAATTAGATTAGATGGCTAGTTCAATACTAAATTAATTTAAAATATTGCAAGTAATAAAAATAAATAAATAGAAAGATAAATAGTCAACAAAACGTCAAGTACTCATAATTTGTCCCACCCTTTCTCATTCTTTTGGGTTAACTTCCTTTCTTTGAATAAGCTTGTCCTATAACGTCACTAGCTCCTTTCCTCTGTCTCTAGTTCCTTCCTTTTACCTAGTGTCACTCCAACTCCTACTCCAACTCCAACCACGACCAACTTAATTCATTTCATTTCTACCAAATACTTCCACTTTCCCAAAATATGAATTCCTGGCTTTTCTTCTCATCCCATTTCGCCTTCTTTGTTTTCATCAACTTTCCTTTGTCCTCAAGCTTCGATTCGTACACAAATTGTAGTAACGCGTTTCACTGTGGAGACATCACACAAGTGGGATTTCCCTTTTGGGGAGATGGAAGGCCGGAGAGTTGCGGCTATCCGGAACTGAAGCTAACATGCTCGAACGATGTTACCGCCATTGAGATTATGGAGGTCAAATACAGATTGCTGAAGATTAACCAAGGTGACCAGACACTCAAAATTGTAAGAGATGACTACTGTGACAAAGTTTGTTCGCCGAAGTTTGGGAATACCAAACTCAATTCCGAACTTTTTGACTATGTTATCGGGTCTTCGGACGTCACTTTACTCTATGATTGTACTTCTAGCTCAAAAGTTGCAGATTTCAGCTGCCCCGATGATGAAGCTTATGAGGATGTGGCCGCAATACCTGCTGATGTCCCGCGACCTCCGATCTGTAAGTCAAAAGTGGTTGTTCGGATTTGTGATGCAACGGGTTTCGGAATCTTCAATATACAGAACGCGACGGCGCTTGAAGCTGTAGTGAGGGAAGGGTTTGAGGTGAAGTATAAGGTGGATAGTGAAAAATGCGGTGAGTGTGTTAGTTCAAAGGGTGTTTGTGGCTATGATTGGAATTTGAATGAAACTGTTTGTCATTGCGCAAATCAAGCTTCTGAGTCCCGGACTTGTTCCGCCGCCACAGCAGAGGCCATAGACAATCCAGCAGTACTGCCACCGCCAGCTAAAGGTATGAACTAACAACCCAATTAGCTATGCTTAGTTTTGCATTTTAAGCTAAATTTGTTTCTAATTAATAACCACTGACATTAGAGGGAAGGGAAATACCATTAGGCTAAAAACTTTAGGCACTTGGGTTCCATACATCAACTTTTTCTCTTTTGGTACTGTGATCGATCGTTTTTCAACTTACATATTACTTGCATAGAATCGGTATTGAACTTATTTTGATTCATGATTTCCGTACGTATTTACCAACACATATGGAATAAAAAAGTATGTGAGTTCCACATTACAGTTCGCAATTCAATACCTGAAAATCAAGAATTACATTGATCAGGCGAAGGTAGATGATCCTACCTCATCTTCTCTTCCTATTCCGAACTTCCTCTATTCGAAGTAGGTAAACATTAATCAGTACAATAACCACCTGCATTACTTTGTTTTGTCTATGGATTATGTGACTCCATTAAACATATGCCAAATCGAGGGAATGGGAGCAAATATGGTTAGGAAATGCTTGAACAGCTAACTGATGTAGGAGCCTTGGACAGTTGCCAGGAGAGTTCAGTACCCTCAACCGAGTGTTCAAAGTACTAATTTTTAGGAGACTGCATAATTTTTTTAGGAATACTTCAGTCCTTTGTCAATTTCAAGAATAATTTACTCTGTTACTAGCCCCACACATACGCGGAAGGAGTAATTTGTGTTAGAGAAATGGTTAGCAATGTGAGCATCAACTAATAAGATATTTGAAAACAAATGAAATAGCAGTGAGAGAAAAAGATACGAGCATCAACTATATTTGAAAACAAATGAAAACAAATGAAAAATATATAGTCTAATAGATATGATAGGATTGACACGATCACATTACTGTAACAAAAAGCAAATTATGGACGGACCAAAATATAGCTAGGCAGATAATTAATATTAACCTTCCATAACAATTAGGGGGGCATATACTTTAGTGGTTAAATTAAGGCTTAAATTTGTCCGATTTTGATGGCTTGCCCTTTTCAAATTATAATGAAGCTAGTTCAAGTTGGAAA
Source organism: Pyrus communis (assembly GCF_041283825.1). Taxonomy (NCBI): domain Eukaryota; kingdom Viridiplantae; phylum Streptophyta; class Magnoliopsida; order Rosales; family Rosaceae; genus Pyrus; species Pyrus communis. The sequence goes on along the minus strand of NC_142581.1, from coordinate 25,642,588 downwards.
GATCAAGTCTTAATCGTGAATTGTTTTGTCAATATATTATAATAGGAATTATTGAAAAATTTCAAGAGTTTTAAGAACCGTTTGATAACTGTTTCGTTTTTAATTTTTAAATCTAATTATACAGTCAAATATACAAATAAGGGTTTTATTAGTGGTTGATTACTCTAGCGGTTGTGGCATTTTTTTTAACTCACTGTGTCCTATGTTCTAGCCATCTCCCTTCCCTTTAATGCAAATTAGCGTAGAATATTTTATGTGCGTGTGTGTATAAGCTCTACTATCAGATTCCTGCCAAAATTGATTCAAGCCAATAGTACTGAAACAAAGCACGTAACTTCTTACGAACATAGCTTGAGTCAGCAGATAGAGAAGTCTCAACTCACGCCAATATCTAAGTTCCTAAACAAAACCCTTTAGCCAGCGTGATGAAGCTCACTTGTGCCACTTACATATAACAAGGTGGCCCCATTTGTGGAAGAAAAAAAAAAGAAAAAAGAAAGAGAACCAGAGTAATGAATTTAATATTTTGAATAATTCCCTGTCTTTTTCTATGGGTTGGTATCCCTCTCAAACCAACAATTTGAGGAATCTTGTCTTTATTATTTTTCATTGGCTCCATCATCCCTTTTGACTTTGGCGCATAGCATTTGGAACAATATATAAATTTTTAAGAAGACGGGGTTTCATCGTAAAATTAATTAGTAATATGAGAGTAATTTAACTTCTTATAAGCATATACAAGGTTCCCTCCTATCGTTAATGTGAAATTTTTCTCAACACACGTGTGGACAACGCAAATGGATTGACATTTATTGTCAACACACTTCCTCACATATAGCGAATTTTCAAGCCTAACACTTGTACAACACAAACGGGATGACTTGGAGGGCATGTGGTAGTTGACTTCACATGTGGATCAACCTGTTATGATACCATAAATAAAGTTAAGGTTCCACCGTAAAATCAATTGGAATATGGAGAATAGCCCAACTTCTTATAAACACATGTAAGATTCCTCCTCTCATTAATGTGAGATTTATTCTTAACATGCCCTCTCACGTGTAGTAAATTTTCAAGCTTAACGGGTGGATAACACAAACAGAGTGACATCTAATTAAATCATTTTAGATGGAAATAATGTTAAATTAGTACGTGGCTTCTTCGGATTGCCGGTGGGCAAGAAAGTCCAATATGAATGATGAAAAGAAAAAAAAAAAAAAAAAAAAAAAAAAAGAAAAAAACATAGCACAAACAAGAGAGGGAGGCTACTGTTTCGTTGAATTTGTCTATATTTCAAAACTTGGAAGTAGGAGCAACTCGTATATTAAAACAAAACAAGAAACCTGACTCTTATTCCTTGTACTACTTCCCCCATATCCTTTGACGCTCCAGTCTCTTTGCTGAGCTTTTTCCTCCAACATCCATCATGCATTCCTTTCTGCTCCAATCGTTGTTTCCATTTCTTTTGATCGCTTCCTTCCTTTCGATCAACGTCGAGTTAAGTCTATGCCAGGATGATGCACAATTCACAAACTGCAGCAGCTCTATCAATTGTGGTGGCGTCGGAAACATCTCCTACCCCTTTTATGGAGTAAACAGAGCTACTTACTGTGGTAAGCCAGGGTACGAGGTCCAATGTCTAAACAAAGTCCCTGTGATCAACATGAAAGGTCTGAGCTTTAGAATTCTTGAAATGAATTCTACTACTACTCCTCGAACTGTTTCAGTTGCTAGGCTGGATTACTGGAGTACTATCTGTCCTCCGACTTTCATCAACACCACCCTCAACTTCTCTCTGTTTGATTATGGCTCTGGTTATACAAACATGACGTTTTACTACCAATGCAATATCAACAACATAGGGCTTCCTAGCACGCAGTGCAACATAAGCAATACAGTGAGCCCTGTTTTCTATATGACATTTCCACCGGTTAATCAGCCATCTTACGTGAGCTGTAGAGATGAGGTTATTGTTCCAGTTTATACAGAAGCTGCTCAGGCTATTGTGGCCAGTCAAATAACCGTCAGCGATGCGGTAAACGGGGGCTTCCCTTTGGAATTGCAGATTGACACCGATCAATGCAACAAATGTGAGGAATCAGGAGGACGGTGTGGGCTTAACACTACTACTAATTCTGGATTTAGCTGCTTTTGCCGAGATCAGGCGTATGCAACCATATGTAATGGAACTAGTAATTCAACTCAACCCGGAGCCGCAGGCGCAGGCGGAGGCGGAAGCGGAGGTACGTTTGTCCTTTGTCATTCTCTTGTAAATTACACATTTGGAACTCCTAGCTAGCTAAGTCTTTGTTTTAGATGATTAGTCGTAAACTGTGTTTAATTAGGCTTATGTGCTAGAAAACCCAGGTCGAAAATTTGAATGCAAGCAGAGGGAAGGAACCTAGTACAGTTAGAGCCAATTGTTTGCAAAAACAGCATACAATTGATGGATTTCTTTGGTATCCATATTGGATTCAATTCTTTTGGTTTTCGAAACCAATTAGTACTAAATAATGTAGTTACCTTCATCATTTTCGAAAACTATGAGTTAATTGCGAATTGAATACCAAACAACTCCTTATATTCCTCACAAATGTTGCTCAAGCCAACCCTAAAACCGATTGTTCATGTTTTGGTCATTTTGATCCCTTGTTGCCATTCTAGTTAACCAAATTTGTTGCTCTTCCCACACCACAAAAAAAAATTTCTAAATTTTAGTTTTACATACTACCAGCGGTTAAATAAAAATTTCTTTACATAAATTAAACACTTCAGTTCCATCGAAAAATACACCTAACCTACCATACAACTATACAACTCCCCCGAAAACGTGAGTCGCCCTTTGTTGACTTTGATGATTGTAATCAAAGCGCAGATGGATTAGGTATACAAAAATCCAAAATTGAGCCAACTTTTCTATTAAGGCGGCTGATCTATTCGACAACCAATACCTATCTCCTGACGAGGCCACTACGCAAAGTTTGACCATAAAATTAGTTACAGACTTGGCCACCGAAGCCACTAACTATAAGCACTCCTAATTAAATTAAAGTTCCAAATAGAACCTTATATTTTTTAATGCTAAAGACAAGAAACTTAAGCAAATATTTAACCTCACGTTTACTTCGTCACGTTCCCCCACCTTTTTTTATCTTCTCAGTCGTCCTTTGCAGATGACGATGATTCCACATTCATCTTCTCCTTTTTTCAACGACTTTGGATAGTACCCTCTCTCTCTCTCTCTCTCTCTCTCTCTCTCTCTCCATGGAAATACATCTCTATCCCTTCCAGACCATCTCTTTACTCCTTGTGATCACAACTACCATATGCCTTTTCCATGTCCGAAAATCTTCGGCTGCGGATTACGATCGATACCTCAACTGTAGCGCATCGTTCCAATGCGTAAATTTTCGGGATGTTCATTACCCTTTTTGGGGATCAAGCCGGCCAGATTATTGTGGCTACCCCGATTTCAAGCTCAACTGCAGCGGAGATGCTCCCGTGATCTCATTTGACGGCCAAGATTATCGAGTCCTCGATATAAATCAATCTACAAGTACTCTACGGGTTGCTAGAACGGACTTTTGGAACAACCTTTGTCCGGTGTCACTTGCCAATACAACCATAAAATCAAGCCGTGTCAAAAATACATCGGATGTTCAAGAAGTACTGCTGTTCTACAACTGTCCCCCGCTTGACATTCCTCTTCCAATTCAGCCCACAAGTCAATTCAGTTGCAGCATAAACAGTACTGCCACTTCCAATAATTACTTCGTCACAAATTTAGGGTTGCCGAATATTGGTGGTAACTGCAAAAAGACTGTCACTGCCAGCATTTCTCAATCCGCAGCTGCAAATCTGGTGTTGAATTCGTCCAAGGATAATCTGGTTGCTGCACTTGACTCCGGGATTGGGTTGAAGTGGGATGCAAGCAATACCTTGTGTGACCAATGTCGAGGGTCAGGGGGTCAGTGCGGGTACAATATATCTTCAGCTGAATTCACCTGCTTCTGTAAGGATGGACATACTCCCTCAAACTGTGAAGGTATGCGCCTAAACATCTTTCCGCTATGTTTATGATAGAATTTGACTATCGGTCTAACCCAAAACCAATTAGCAATATGCGGAATAAACTTTAGATTCCTGACTAGGATTGATGCGCTCAACAATCTGGGTCTTAGACAATACGCTGGTGTTTGAAGGGTTAGATTGACGCCCCTTTTTAGTTTCTGTCCTCCAATTTTAGTACTTTGTACTATGGCAAGGCTTCCTCAGCAACCAATGCGCTGCCTCAAATTAGAGAACCATCTGCATTTGTTAGAACAAGTACATATTCTACTCTAACAAGTTAATAGAGTGCACGGATATGAAATTAGAATTTGATAGAGTGCATAAATTGTCGTGCAGGATTTTCTTAGCTAAGAAAGTTTAAATTACCATTTTAGGATGGTTTTATATCCATTTGTTTTAGGCTTTAGCACGTATTCATTTGTTTTTTGTTAGAGACTAAGGAAAATGCATGAGAGAAATGATAGATGAAAGAGGGCGGAGGAAGGATATGGTGGAATGTGGAAGTAATCTATACGGAATTAATAGAAGAGACGGACTTTAAGAGCATGTAACACACATTATGTGCTCGTGCGCCAATTCTCTGTTTCTAACTTTCTTCTTTTCCTAAACTAGTGATCTAACTTTGTGATATGCTAAATTTTCTCCTCTTCTCTGTTCCTAAACTACTTTTTTTAATTTTATCTTATTTTCTAGAAAGAGGAATTTCCGCACACCGTTTTCTCCTTGTGCATTCTTTGTGTTTTTTTTTTTTGAACAAACGATATTATCTATACTAAGGGGGAGAGGGTGGGCTTAGCCTTATAATGGGCTAGCAATAATGTGGTTCAAATTCGTCTTTGGTAACAATCGAACTTAAGACATCTCACTTACAAGTGAAGAGAAATACAACTAGACTATAGTATTAAGTGGTTGCTCCCATTCTTTAATCTTAAACTAGTGCTATAACCATGCTCACTACCAAATAACTTTCTCACTCTTATTGTGGGCTCTCACAATCCCATCCATTTTCTTTCACATTACCATGACCATGACAAAAGCCATGTGGCATTCGATGGGAAACTTCAAGTTGGGTGGGTGCCCTCTTTTTTCTGATTTCTCAACAAAAGCATTTCCAAATTATGCTTCTAGATTCCAATCTCCGTTTAGGGTGGCCATTTTCCATGCCAAAACAAAACCAACTCACTCATATCACATGCGTGTCATATGTAGGTGCATTTTTATGCCAATGCAAATAACCTTGGCAGAATGTTGAGATATATTGCTATTAAAAAATTATTTTTGTATTTGATAACTTGTTAGTTTCTCAGCAATATTAACACAAGAATTGTGATTATGTGATATAGTTTGCATCCATTAATCAAGAGAATGCATTATACTATTTGCATAATTTTTTTGTATTTGTTTTTTTTTTGTGTTTTATTATTTTTGGTGTTCGATAGGGTATATTAGTGCTTTTTTTTTTAGTGTGGTATGTGTCGGGGATAGATTTAAGAGAAATATTAAGGAGATTTTTTCAAAAGTGAGACTCTTCATGAACTCTCTATCACCTTATGTTTTTGCCAAAATATTTTATTAATGTTAGTATGAGAATTTATGTTAAACTAGAAGGTCGCATAAAGTTCATAAAGAATCTCACTTTTAAGAGGGTTTCTTTAGCATTTCTCTAAATTTAAAGTAGGACGATATTTGACAAGGGCTCCTAATACAAACAACATAATTCGCACGGTTAATTCTCTTTTCTTGTCATCTAAAAATTATTTTAGAAAGCTGCCAAGTTCCTCGTACTAGATGTCTAAATAAATCGACCAAAAAAGAAAGTCTAAACAAATTCTAACGTTGAAATTAAAATTTAAGAACATTTGCTTGCTCTGCATTTGAAGATCTTTTGTGTGTAATTCAGTTGCAAACACTTCTGCCAAAAATTTCTTAGGTACAACTTTTTTTAATTTTATTTTGGGTCAAATTTCTTAGCTAGGTACAGTTCAGGGAAAATTTCTTCGATGTTTTGATGTTTGTTGAAAAAAAGCACATGCATCACATCATCCCACATGTTTAATACATTGAACTATTAAGAAAAAGGGTCCGGTCAGGATCATTTTCATGGGAATCCAGGGGATCGTGTAATCATGTTCGTTCATTGTATATCGTGCAGTCAATTTTTGTAAAGTACTATTTATATTTATTTTTAAATTTTAAATTTCAAATGATTTCTAACTGCACAATATACGATAAACGAACATAATTACAAGATCTCTGGATCTTGAAAAAGAATCCTCTTCCGGATTCTTTTCCAACTATTCAAAGGTCGGTCCATTTAATCAAATTCTTGATGGAGATTGTTCTTATTTAATGACCTAATATGATTTAACAATACCTATACTTGGTCAGTCAAACATGGCTTCCACGTGCGCACTCGTTCACTTTTAGGATTTCACTTTTAGGAAAAATCTTCAGCACACCTCTTTTGACTTAGATATAGTGAAATACTCTTTGTTTAAGTATTATTTTTTCATTTAATTAGGACTAACTTAGTTTACTATTCTGAAATTTCTTAATTTTCAACATTTTATAAATTAAGTTTTTTCGTTCTAATCTATTACCTAAAGTCATAATTTTGAAATGAAAAAAAACTTGATATATGAAATGTTAAAAACCAAGAAGCTTTGAGACAGTAAATTGAGATAGGACGAAATTTTTTTTTTTTACTATAAGCAATATTTTACACTAATTTACAATAAAGAAAAAAGAAGAATTTCAACACAAAACACAGTAAGTTGAATATAAAAATCCTAACTACCTGAGCAATCTACCACTTGCTATTCAATTTAAAAACTAAAAACAAACAACACACGATTAAAATAAGTATGAAAATCTCATCGCAGATACGTAGGTTGTAGAAGTCTTCTACCTAGAAAATCAAGTCTAAAGATTGTATGACATTCTCTTAATCCTCATTGCTTGACTCAAACCTTTTAATAGTTAACCAAGAGTCATACTAATTCACAAATACAGAACAAGAATTATAGAATTTAAAGGACAAATAACACTAAAATAGTTTCTAAATTACCAAAATGCCCATCAATTATTGAACAAATATAATTCCATACCATACCAACATTAATTTTTTTTTTAATATCTATACTAAAATGGTAGGGAGTGGACTAAATTTTATAATGAGTTTGTTATAATAATATGGTTTAATTCGATTTTCACGAGAATCAAACATAATACCTCTCACATATAAATAAAGAATAACACCACTGAATCGTATTAATACCAACATCAACTGAAAGAAGGAAATCCATAAAGCCTAGAAGACAATACCCTAGAAGACAATAAAATTTTGCCAGCAGCCCCGAAAACTATTCAAAAGCGGCGTGCAATCCGCTACCCCGAGATAAAAGTCCAACAGTTCCAAGTCAACAAACCACAGCCCACCACGTCATCACAAAACCTCCACTCTTATTAAATTTCATCACTTCCCGCCTCGTTCGCCGCGCTGTCGTTTCATTCCCCCTTCCCTCAATGCTCCCACTCCTCTTCCTCCTCTTCCTTTTCTTTTTCTTCTGCTCCGTCGACGTTACGACGTCATTCCCCGCCGATGCCGACCTCTCCAACTGCACCCAAACCTTCGACTGCGGGCCCTTCCGGAACCTCACCTACCCCTTCACCGGCGGGAGCCGCGCCTCCTACTGCGGCCCGCCGGAGTTCCACCTCAGCTGCGTCGATGACTCGCCCGAGTTGACCATCTCGTCGCTGAGCTACCGGGTTCTCAAACTCGACCCGGTTCACCAGAACCTCACCCTTGCCCGCTCCGACCTCTGGAACTCGACCTGCACCAACAAATTCGCGAACTCGACTCTCGAGTCCGAGTTCTTCACCTACGATGAGGACGACGACATGGACGTCACCATTTTCTACGGCTGTAATTCCACCTTAATCACTCCTGAACCTAAGAATTGGTTTTTCTGCGACCTTAACTTGACTTTCGACGACGCTTATTACGTGATCGGGCCGGTACCGCTCGATCCTATCGTGAGCGTGTTCAAGTGCTCCGTCGGGATTACGGTGCCGATTCTCAAAACCACGGCGGCGATGCTGGTCGCCAACCGGTCTCTGTTTGGAGAGGCGATCATGACCGGCTTCAATGTCAATTATACCAACCCGTACGAGAAGCAGTGCGCTAAGTGTCTCAATGTCTATGGGCTTTGCGGGTTTGACTCGGATAAGAACCGACCCGTTTGCATTTGCGGCAATCGAGTCTGTAACCCAGCAGGTATTTCTTTTTCTGGGTATTGTAGAGTTTACTTCTAGTAGTTTTGGGCAAGTTTTAGGTTGTGCTTGGAGTGCCCAAATTTGAAAATTTACTCTGTTTTGGTATTTTCCCTACCTCGCAAAACGTGGAGCCTTCTTGACTTGGTATCACCCTTTAGAGTGTGTTTTGGTATCGTTCTTGGATCCAATTTCTTGTCTTTTCATTTTTAGAAGTCAAATATTGACACAAGTTGTATCAACAGTTTGTTAAATTCCTGCATGTAATCCTAACTTCCAATTCAAGTTTGGACAAGATGATGTTCTTTCTATTAACATTTTGAATCTGTTTGGCTATTTCAGGAAATAAGCCGCAAATCAAAATAGGTAATATATCACTTCATTGACAACTTATTGTAATGTTTCCAATGGCATCATGGGACGGAGATGAAAATCTAAACAATATTTTGTTTCATCTTCAGGTCTTGCTGTAGGAGGTGCAATTCTTTTCGGCGTTTTCGTAGGGTTCTATGTATATTATTTCATCCAACGCAAGAAGAAGAAACTTGCTGCACAGACTCAAAGCAAAGAGCTTCCTACACCCCTTACTAGCAAGGATGTTACTACTCCCTCGACTGATCTCTCGCAATTTCAGAGCATCCCGTCTTATCCCTCTTTTACCTCCAAGTCTGACTACGATAATAAGGGGAGTACTTACTTTGGAGTTCAGGTCTTCAGCTATAATGAATTAGAGGAAGCCACTGAAAATTTCAACCCCGCTAAAGAGCTTGGAGATGGAGGCTTTGGCACTGTTTACTATGGTTCGAAAATACTTCCTTTTCCATCTTTGCAAGCAATTTAGCTCACAAACAGATAATCTTGGTTTTGTTTGGTTAAATGTTCTTTTAATTGTTTGTCCAGGTAAGCTACATGATGGCCGCGTAGTTGCAGTGAAGCGCCTTTATGAAAACAATTTCAAACGTGTGGAGCAGTTTATGAACGAGGTCGAGATCTTGACTCGTCTTGAACACCGGAACCTTGTCAAGTTGTATGGATGCACCTCAAGACGCAGCCGAGAACTCCTCCTTGTTTATGAGTATATTCCTAATGGGACAGTGGCTGACCATCTCCATGGGAAACGAGTGGAATCCGGCTGTCTTAGTTGGCCTGTTCGATTGAGCATCGCCATAGAGACAGCTGATGCACTGGCTTTCCTCCATCGCAATGATGTTATACACCGTGATGTCAAGACCAACAATATTCTCATAGACAACGACTTTTGCGTGAAAGTGGCTGATTTCGGTCTGTCGAGATTGTTCCCCAACGATGTCACCCACGTGTCAACCGCTCCGCAAGGGACTCCCGGCTATGTTGATCCTGAGTATTACCAGTGCTATCAACTCACAGACAAGAGTGACGTGTATAGCTTTGGGGTGGTCTTGATCGAGCTTTTATCGTCTTTACAAGCCGTGGACACCAACAGGCACCGGCATGACATAAATTTGGCCAACCTGGCTGTCAACAAAATCCAAAACCATTTAGTGAATGAGCTGGTGGATCCTCATCTCGGGTATGAAACAAACTACTCTGTTAGGCGAATGACAACAGCTGTGGCAGAATTGGCTTTCCGATGTTTGCAACAGGAGAGGGATATGCGACCAACCATGGACGAAGTGTTGGAGGGTTTGAAAGCAGTCCAAAACGAAGATCTTGGTTCAGAAAACGGCGAAGCAGTGGTGCTGGATATCCGATCAGATGAGGTTGGACTTTTGAGGAATATGCCACCCCCGCTTTCACCGGACTCGAATGGAGCTGATAAATTGGTTAGCGGCTCTACCACACCTAGTTCCTTTTAGCAGTAGAGATTTCCATATCCTCCTTCCTGTTTTTTTCAGTGAGCTTCAGCCTTCAGTTCTAAATTAGATGGTAAAAAGTATTGTATACACTCATAAGCAGATGTTAAAACTTAATGTCTTTCCATATTGGTTTTCGTTTGATGTTGATACAAGATACTTTGGAGAAGCATCATCACTATTTGGTGCATGCTAGGCGGGCATTGTACATAAACATAGGAAACCGTCAATGGAATTTGTGTTTGTTCTTATTTTCTTATCAGCTTTACGGACCTAAGTTTAGTTAAGTTGACTAAAGCAGTGTGTTAAATTTGAATCTTCTCTCTATAGTTTAGATAAATTTGTGTAATATCATTTGTCAAAAAACAAAATACATGGTTTTTTTTTATAATTCACTCCTTTAAAAATGAATTTTTTTCTTTCAGTAATTCTCGTTATGTAAGATTAAATGATAATTTTGGCATTCCCAAAAGGCCCAAAATCCAGTTTTAACTGTTTCTTCTCTTTTTATTACCTCTTAACAGGTTTTTAAGAGATGGGACAGAACTATTTAACCCAAGTCATGCTGTTGAGAGCAATCTAGCTGCTTCTATCCTCCAGATCGTGAGATTGATTTGGTAACTTGTAACTCTAGGATGCCACAACACAAATTGGTACTGCCGGATTGGGGACTGACTTGGTATAACGATGACACGGGACAATACTTTCTTCACTACACGGTACGACATAGATGAACTTGAACCGTACGGTATTTTGGGCTGCGGTTTGTTTTGGAGCTTTAATTTGAGTCATTTTAATGTACTATACAATTATGTTACATATTTATGTACACAATCAACTAAGATTTATTTTCAATTCATATATAAATAATTCAACAACAAAAAAAAAAAAAAAAAAAAAAAATCATATAATTGAACATTCATATCTTATTGTGTAATAGATATAGGCAAGTTTGGTAACTAATGGTAACAAAAAAATATCACCAAATGAGAATATTACATGTGGACGGTAAACACCCAAATAAACGAGATCGCCCCTCGCTTACACGCGAGAAAGAAGCCAGTCTAAGGGCTAGTTTGGGATTGCTGTGTTTTAAAAAAAAAAATGATTTTGTTGTGCTTTAAGAATAATCTATTGTATAATAAAACATTTGAGCGTTTGGTAAACTGTTTGCTAAAAGTTTTGTAAGTATTAAAAATAGTGTAAAAGCGTATGGTAAATTTTAATGTCGCATCGATAGTTATATATAATGACAAAAATAAACATAGTAGTGGAGGTGGTGGCAACGGTAGCTGTGGTATGGGCAATGGCAGCAATGACAGTGGCAATGGTGGGAGTATGCTGGTGGTGCCAATAGGATGTGGTGGCAGTGGTGGTAGCAGTAGTGATGGCGATTGTGGTGGTCGTGGCAATGACAGTTGTGGTGATGGCGGCAGTGATATAAGGTTAGTGGTCATAGTCATAGGTTGCGCTTGTCGCTTTGTTTGTCCAAAATGTCATTTTAAAAAATTAATGAGGGTATTACAAGAAGTAAAATAATTCATTAAAAGCTTTTATGAGGCCAACATTAAAAGCAACCTGCAATCATCTTTTAAAAATACATTGCTTCAAAAATAAGTAAGATATTTTATTTTCATCGAACACTTTTCTTTATCTCTTGGAACAGGGAGACAATGAGGGTTTATTGCACTGCTAACCAGTTTTGCCCTCCCATTCTCAAGTGAAGGACACGCGAAAGCAAAAGAGGGGAACAAGTTATGGAAAATGCGTATCCAAATACGAGACTGACTACCAATTCAAGGAGAACGTCGAACTTACCTTCGAAGATCACATCACACAAATCGGAAGAGCGGTGGAGTTTGAGGCTTCACAACAGGAGGAAGTAAGCAACTACTTCCATCCGGCCCTTCAAGCCTGTGGTGCACCAAAGCAAGACCAAAGTGGTAAATGGTATATATTGTACCAAGACTTCAAGTCCTACCTTGGCGCATCCTTGACCCAAGGGCAATAGCTCTCCAAGCTACTATTTTTCTTTAATTTTATCTCTATGTATATTCATTTTTATATGCATGCATGAGTCCTCCGCCATCTTTTATACTCTTACATGATTTTTTTGTGAAGTAGAATCATCATAGGCTTAAAGTACCAACACAAAATTTATGTCAAAATGTGTGTCCCCGGATCCTAAATATATAAGAGGAGCTTGACTCCTTAAGATTGAGGAAGAGTTCTTCGTTCGATTCACAGAATTTCATGTTTATAATCAAAACCATTTATATTAACAATCACTTGGTAAAGATCGTTTCTACAAAAAATCAATTAAAACTAAGTTTGCTTAGTCAACTAACAATACCAAATAGGTAGATGATTCATAATGCTTTGATGGAATCCATCCAAATTTTTTTATTGTTTGATGACTATGATCTCATATTTTATTATTTTTTGCAAATATTATCTCTATAGAATGATTTATAAAGGGTATTTGTAACAACTCATCCCGGAATTTACAGAACGGAAAGGTATTTTCGTAAATTTTCACTTTGGGCTAGATATTTTGAAATGAGATTGCTTTTGGCCTTAATTGGTGTGCCCATGGGGGGGCCACCCTCTGATTTTGTCCCCGGCTCAATTCCACTTTCCCTCTCTTCTCTCTAAGTTCCCGGTCCTCTCTCTCTCTCTCTCTCTCTCTCTCTCTCTCACACACTTTAACTTTCTCTCAAAATAGCTCACTCTTCCCTTAACCTCTCACAGCTCACTCTCATCCTCTCTTCTCCCGAGTTTCACACACAAGGCACCACACCCACACACCTTATCACCCTCGGACCTCTTCACCTCCCTCGTTCCTCTTCTCCTTTTGTAAACTAGGGTTGTAGCACCACGGAAACAGGTGCTAAAACTTGGTGAAATCCGGCGAGCATCAACCTCCGATTGGGTGAGCCCCGGGGTCCCTTTCTCTGTCTTAATGGTTGTTTGCCTTGATTTATAAAGTATGTATACTAGTTGTAGGTGAGGGTTTAGCTTGAAAACAACTCAGAGGGATTTTCCCTAGATACCAGCATGGAATCTCGTGGCTTGTAGGCCGTTTTCCAGCCAACTCCGACCACGGCTGAACCAAATTTTGGTATAGTTCTCGTCCCCTCCTCCGTAGCTTTAAATCCACATATCACATAACTTGTTTTGGTTGAACTTTGGGGTTGATTGGAGGTGGGAATGCTCCGGCGTTCTTCTCTGTTGAAAATGGCCAACCCGGCTTGAAATGGATCGATCCGACCCGATATTCATAAACCAATTTCGAACCCAGCTCTAAGCCCAACCTTTTAGCCTAGCCCAAACCCAAATAAGAATTGGCCCACTAACCCAAGCCCAACCCGTTGACCGACCCGACCCAACTCCGATGGAATATTCCGTCAGGGAATATTCTCTGGAATATTCTTTGTGTTAACTTTTTGTTGACTTTTACGAAATTTGCCCGGGACCCCTTTAAGGGTAATTTGATGTCCTGAATTCGTTTCCAACGTCCGTTTTCCCAAATTCAATCCTTTTAGTATAGTTTTATTAATTGGTCCCTTTATGTGCTTATGTTCAATTGTTTATGGTGTTCACGTCTTCCCTAGTTTGCACGGCTATTCAACGACAGAGTATTTGTGAGTGAACCCCTTCTAAAATGCATGTTTTACTATTAGAAATGCATACATGAAAAACATGATTTGATGACTACGTTTTATGAAACGTTTTTGAGTAAATTGGAGTTACACTTTATGATATATCATGCTTTATCGAATTTATGTTCTTTGTAATATATATTATTTATGATTATATACTATGAACATTATTTATGATATGATGTTTGAGCTATTGAGCTCCGTTGAGATTCATACATGCTTTGGAAAGATTATGTTCAATGATTTTTATGCTTATCTAGTGGTCGCTATATGTCTACGGGTAAATGATATCTATATATGGCTTCGGTCAGGTGCTGTAGGAGCCTATGGGCGATTGTTATTTATATATGGCTTCGGTCGGGTGCTGTAGGATCCAACGGGCAAATGAAGGCCTTCGAGCGAATAAAGTGTTCTATATGCCTTCAGGCAAATGAAGAGTTCTATATGCCTTCGGGCGATACTGATACCACTATTTGTGACATCCCACATCGCCCAGGGGGTGATCCTTATATGTATATTCTCATCCCTACCTAGCACGAGGCCTTTTGGGAGCTCACTGGCTTTGGGTTAATGGGAACTCCGAAGTTAAGCGAGTAGCGCGCAAGAGCATTCCCAGGATGGGTGACCCATCGGGAAGTTCTCATGTGAGTTCCCAAAAACAAAACCGTGAGGGCGTGGTCGGGGCCCAAAGCGAACAATATCGTGTTACGGTGGAGTGGGGCCTGGGAAGTGGTCCCGCCCGGGCCGGGATGTGACAATTTGGTATCAGAGCCTAACCCTGGTCGTGGTGTGCCGACGAGGACGTCGGGCCCCTAAGGAGGGTGGATTGTGACATCCCACATCGCCCAGGGGGTGATCCTTATATGTATATTCCCATCCCTACCTAGCACGAGGCCTTTTGGGAGCTCACTGGCTTCGGGTTCCATGGGAACTCCGAAGTTAAGCGAGTAGCACGCGAGAGCATTCCCAGGATGGGTGACCCATCGGGAAGTTCTCGTGTGAGTTCCCAAAAACAAAACCATGAGGGCGTGGTCGGGGCCCAAAGCGGACAATATCGTGCTACGGTGGAGTGGGGCCCGGGAAGTGGTCCCGCCCGGGCCGGGATGTGACACTATTTAACACACTATATATGATATATGTTTTATTAAAGGTTTTATGGCATGCTAGGGTTTTCGGAAAACCTATTACATATTATGCTATTGAGTTTTCATAAACTTTGGGTGTTTGTACGTTGTTGAATAATTGTTTTAGTACTACTTATATATCAACTTGGTCTACTCATGTTTTTTTTGCACCCCCTCATAACTTAGAATCGAGGCGTACAATCCCGGTGTCAAGGTACTCCCGCATTGACATCTTCGAGTCTTCTCGGTATAGGACTCATTCCTTTGTTCATTCAATTTTCTATTGTTCATTTCTAATGTCTCGGTTTAGTTGTATGCTCTAAATACGTTCTATATTTGCATATTCATTATTTTTAAATTTGTAACTTTGATTTATGTTCTTTACATCTCATGCATGTTAGCATGGCTTCATCACTTTCGAGTGTCGGCCAGCACGTGCCTGACTACTTATGTCAAATCGCAATCTCATACCTCATGTTATAAACATTACAATGTCATACCTCATCTTATGAATTTGTTGCTATGTTATACCCTCATTAAAAAATTTTGTTAATTTGTCTGCTAACTGCTGACTTGGCAGGCAGATAACCTACTATCTTGTCCAATTGAATTAAAAAATTAATTAAATATTAAAAAATTTATTCCAATTCTCTCTCTCCCTCTCCCTACCAATCTGTGCTTTTCTCTAGAACCACCAAGTAGAACTCGACCAGCTCAGAGCCCGGGAACAAGTCAGGCACACACGGCTTTTGCAATTTCAGCAAGTTCAATTAGCGGCTATAGATTGTAGACAATAGGTGATCAGGTAAGCGCGGGTTTGTGATGGTTGAGTAGCAACAGGTACGGATCATGGTGGTTTGGGATTGGTTGGGTTCTGGCGACAGTACATGTTCTGAGCAGCACAGATCAGGTGCGGTGACAATAGGTTATACAGGTGATGGGGGGGATGCAAGTGGTTTGGTAGTGAGTAGGTGCGACTAAACCTGGCATTTTCAACCCTACCCGTTACTTCGACCCGTTAAAATTAGTATTCGGGTGAGTGCCAAACTGGTCGGGTCATTAATGGGTCAACCCGTTAATCACCTGTTATTTAACGGGTCATTTTGGGTCAACCCGCAAAGCCCATTAACCACCCGTTAACATCCGTTATTGAAAACTTTTGTATAATTTCAAATTTTCACTCTTTCATTCATTTGCAGTTAGATATAGTTTCTAGTATTAGCAATACTGTATTGCTGCAAAATACGTTGGAAGGCCAATTTCCTAGCTCCCACCAGTTCAGCCTATTTATATTTTGTCTTTGGACTTATCAATGGCAAGTTTTGGGGGTCATGGGATGGCCAGACCTTCGCTTGATCTTGATCTTCTACCTATGAGTGCTTCATCTTCCATGCCTAATTTACCTGACCAGCCTAACGGGGTTTCAGACATGGATAAGTCCCTCATGAGTGACATTGCTGAAAATGCCATGGACGAGTTGCTTAGGCTTTTGCAGACCAATGAACCCTTGTGGATGAAGTTTTCTACTGATGGGAGGGATGTTCTTAATCTCGAAACCTATGAGAGGATTTTTCCGAGGGCTAATAGTCATTTGATTATTTTGGTTGCCTATCTTACTACGGCTGCTACTTCTCCAAACCTTGGTCCTAGAGATGTTGATGATTGGCGAAACAGTTCTTTGCTTGAAAACGCCAACCCCTTAGATTATGAACGTATAAAATTGATAAAAAGTCGACTTCTACTATACAAAATGGGGCTGTATTTGATTTGGATGAAATGCTAAAAAAAAAAAAAAAATGTTAACGGGTGAAATGGGTGACTTATTAAATTAAAGGGTTGGGTTTGGGTTACTCATTATCTTAACAGGTTGGGTTCGGATGACCCGTTAAATTAACGGGTCGGGTCAAACCTAACCCAAACCCAGTAAACTCGACCCGTTTACAGGTCTACTACCAATCTATGCTATTCCCTGGAGCCATTGAGTGGAACTTGACCAGCTTCGAGCCCAAGACCGAGTCAGGCACGCCCAATTGAAACATGTTTGTCGTTGCTCTGATCAACCTAGTACTTACACCACGCAACTCGACCCCCATAACCTGCTAATCAGCCACTACAACCGTCGCACCTAGACCTGTAAACAGGTCATCCGAACCCAACCCATTAAGGTAACGGGTCATCCAAACCCAACCCGTTAATTTAATAAGTCACCCGTTTCACCCATTTCACCGATTAACAATTTTTTTTTCTTTTTTTTCAGGCAGAGAACCGTTTCGCCAATCATCAACATCTCTAGGACCAAGGTTTGGAGAAGCAGTAGCCGCAGTAAGATAGGCAACCAAAATAATCAAATGACTATTAGCCCTCGGAAAAATCCTCTTGTAGGTTTCGAGATTAAGAACATCCCTCTCATCAGTAGAAGACTTCATCTACAAGGGTTCATTGGTCTGCAAAAGCCTAAGCAACCCTTCCATGGCATTTGCAGCAATGTCAATGAGGGACTTATCCATGTCTGAAATCCCATTAGGCTGGTAAGGTAAATTAGGCATGGAAGATGAAGCACTCCCAGGTAGACGATCAAGATCAAGCGAAGGTCCGACCATCCCATAACCCCCAAAACTTGCCATTGATAAGTCCAAAGACAAAATATGAATAGGCTGAATTGGTGGGAGCTGGGAAATTGGCCTTCCAATGTATTTTGCAGTAATACAGTATTGCAAATACTAGACACTATATCTAACTACAAATGAATGAAAGAGTGAAAATTTGAAATTACACAAAAGTCCTCAATAACTGGTGTTAATAGGTGGTTAACGAGTTTCGCGGGTTGACCCAAAATGACCCGTTAATGACTCGACCCGTTTAGCACTCACCCGAATACTAATTTTAATGGGTCAGGTCAGGTCGAATTAACGGGTCGGGTTGAAAATGCCAGGTCTAATTGGTTGGGAGAAGGAGAGAGAGAATTGGAAGAAAATTTTTAATTTTTTAATATTTAATTAATTTTTTAATTTAATTGGGCAAGATAGTGGGTTCTCTGTTTGCCAAATCAATAGTTAATAGACAAATTAGCATATTGTTTAACGGATAAGTCTAACATTGCAATAAATTTGTAAGATGAAGTATGATATTGTAATTTTTAAAGCATGAGTTATAAGATTCTAGTTCGACCTATAATTGAGGTAGCTTTGTATAATTTATCATTTGTAATATTAACGGTTTGGATCATAAATTCAAAATCTCGTGAATTCACCCCACAAACTAAGGGGGTATAGTCAATTTAGATTTCAAAGGATTTTACTGTACTTTTTAAGTGGTAGATTTCAAAGGATTTTAATAGACTCTAGAATTGTATATGGAATTTGATAGCTTTATATGGATTATATTATAGATTTTTATGAATTTGTATGGACTTCTTTTATGGATTTCATAGTATTTTGAAAAAAAATTAGAAATCACATACAAAACTGTTAGATCATTTGTAATAAAATCTTCTGGTTGAGATTAAACTGCCTTCATGACCTACTGCACACAAAACGGCGCATGCAACAGAAGTACTTGCCTAGGAGAGCATGAGACTGGTGGGGACTCCTCTGCGGAAAGATTATAACTTTTGCCAATATAGGGGATTAGGGTTTAGGGTGAGTCACTTCACCTTGTTAAAAATGGTTGTAAAAATGGTTTAGGGTGCGTCACTTCACCTGCAGCTCATAGGATTCTTGATAGTGTTTGGTATATATATCATCCACCTTCAAATCCATCAAAATCCCTTTTCCATTCAAATCCTACCAAATCTTTTGCATTCTCACTAAAACTGGATTTAGATGTATTCTATAAAATCGTAATTGACTATCCTTAGATTTGGATGTATTATTTAAAATCCTCTTAAATCATACTTAGATTTGGATGTATTATTTAAAATCCTCTTAAATCATACTCTGACTACACCATGATTTCTAAATCTTTTAAAATCATCTTTTAAAACTGTAATTGACTACATTCTGATTTTAAAGTCTATCAAAAACCTATCAAATCATATTTTGACTACACCCTCTAAATTGAGGAGGAACTCCTCCTCAACAGTTAAGGAGCTAAATTAGTTCCTACTTATATAATAAAGTGGAGAAGATAAAAACGCCTCATAGATTACAGCAAAACAAAAATATAGTAACAGAACTCAAATTTGGGGCTGAACTCTCCTTTCAATTTCCATCATCATCCACTAGGCAATAACCGAATTACAAAGAAAACAGTATCAAATTCAAATTTCATAAAATCCGGCAATCAATTAACAACAAACCTCATTTCCCCATCCCTTCTCTTCTTGACTTCACTGGTCTCGTACCTAACGTGAAGCCAAATATTTCATCACAGCGTGCCACGTGTAAGCATAGCTGGCCTGCTGCCCATAGGTAAGTAAAAAGTTTTTATAAAGTCGGGCTGAATTTGGTGAAGGATTTGACAAAGCAATTGGACTAGAACGCCCCTCAAACTTGAAAAGTCATAACTGGCTTTAAAAAATAGATTTATTATACGCAAGGGTATTTTTGTAAGAAAACAGAGAAAATAAAATACTAATTCAAACTATCGATCAACAAAACTCTCTTTGTTAACTAAAAAAAACCCCAAAAACCGTATATTAGTGAAGAAATTAGTAAAAGACACACGCCCTATACTTTAACATTAGCGCCATTTTGTTACTCATTTATTGAAGCATTGTAAAAAATCTTTAAGAACAAGTAGCGCCTGTAAATAAAAAAGGCCTTTTAAACAAATGCATCCACGTGCAAAAATGCCAATTTTTTTTTATTAAATGGACAAATTTACACTAAGGTGTTTGATATATATGTTAATTGCTATTGCATAGTAGGTTAAATATAACATTTGACATTAAACTCGTCGTTTACGAATATAAAATTATATGTTTACTTACTTACTTCCAAGTAAAGTCTAAAGAAAAAGTTAGGGTAGGCATCCATAAAGCCATTTTACTCACTTGTTTTTTTTAAAGCAGCACCCCACATTCCACTTCATCCCTGTCCTTATTCCACCGTCTTCTCTCCACCAAAAACAAATAAAAAAAAACAAAAAAAAATGCATTTTTCAGCTCCATTTGCTCACTCCAAACAGTGAATAAAGCAATCCCACCACTCCCCAGATCAGATCTCACCTTCTCTCCACTCCACCACCACCCAATGATTTCTATCCTCTGAATCATCCATCGTGAATTTTGTACACCACCGACTGATCGTTTCCCATGGCGACACTGCAGAAATTCAAGCTCTTAGCGACTCAATGCGCCGTCGCGGGAAGCCCAACTCGAAGCCCATCGGCCAGCCCAGTCATCCACCTCCGCCGCCGCAAGACACTAAGAATGTTCCTCACCCGCCAGGATCGCCGCCGATTGCCTCGCCAAACCAATTCCTCGGAATCTCCACCCATTAACGGTGATAATCGCGACGGTGATTCGCCGCAGAAGAGCAAGGAGGTCGCTCGAGTTCGGCGCAAGCTGAAGGACCTCTTCGTGTCGTCGCCGCCGTTCGAAGATAGGATTTCAGATAGGAGGAGTGGAGGAATTGGGGACGAAGTAGAAGGGCGAGGGTTGTTATCGGCAACCGGAAGTGGTGATGGTTCCGGTGAGATTCCGACTCAGCGAGGCGCAGGCTTTTCGCTTCGGCCAATAACGGCGTCGTTTCGAAATAGGTTACTGAAACGAGCTTGGCGGCCTGTTCTGGTTACCATCCCCGAGTAACTCAATTTTCTGTGAATGTACGGATAATTCCTATTTTTTTTTTTTTTTTGGAAAATATGAATTTTTGGTACTCTGGAGTGTAATCTTATTATGTTAGTTTTTTTTTTAAATTTTTTTTTAATTTATATAAATAGTAAATAATAAATTAAATTTGTTTTCCGAAATAAGAAATTTAGATTCATTTATAATGTTTGGTGGCAACGGACATATTTTGCCGCCGCATAAGGCTAATGTGCGCCGGGAGTTGCTACTGTTAACGAGAAGTGTACCGACCACGATACGTCGGGCCTGGCCTTTGTGGCGAAACCGGTCGCGGAACGTGCCGCGCATATTAGCGTCATCTGCGCATCTTATCAGTTAGATTTAGATGTACGTCAAGATCTTATCATTAAAAGCATGGTGGGTTTGTGGAGTTTCAGTGTTTTCTGGTGTGGAGTAATAATATTTTTATTTCAAAGGGGTTAGGCCAATTCGTCCAAGTCTTTTTTGCACTTAAAATTGAATTATTTTATAAGAGAATAACTTATATAAAATAAGTTTATTATTAAGTGATGTTTGTGTAGACATCGAAATTTCAGTAAAACAAATGTTCACCCAACGCATTAAAGTTTTGACGTGTCAAGGCATACATGGCATATGCCACGTGTCGTACAAATTGTACATATGGCATGTGACTCAACAAAATAGGAAGAAATACCCTTGGATGATTAAACAAGGTTTTTCTTCTCAATTTGGGCAATGACAAGGTAAGCACACTTCAATCCATTACGGATCAAAGCAAGTTTTTCTCATTTGGACAATGACAAAGCATACACATTTCAAGTTTAAAATGGTATTAAGTGGGAAATTAGGCCATAAGTTACACCACTTCAATTTCAATATTGCATTAAGTGGGAAATTAGGCCATAAGTTAGACCACTTCAAGTTTAAAATAGGTATTAAGTGGGAAATTAGGCCATAAGTTACACCACTTCAATTTCAATATTGCATTAAGTGGGAAAATTAGGCAATGGTGCTTGGAAAGGAAAAAAATATTTTGTGGTGGTGATTCATTCTCAAAGCCTATAAATAGGCTTCTCCATCAAGGTATCAAGCATCAAGGAATTCACAAATACATTTCTCTACTCCCAAATTGGAAGAGAATTCCCCAAATCCTTGAAGCTTTGAAACTCCAAAGCTCTCAAGCATCCAAATTCCCAAGAATTCCGAAGGATCAAGAAAGCACTCTTCGTTCTTCGTCAAATCCTCCTTCAAGATCAAGCCCCAACGGCCCTTGAAGAACTCCCACCAACTCAAGATCAAGTCCCGACGGCCCCTTGAAGAAAGTGTTCATCATTCATCATCCGTTCATCCTAAGATCAAGCCCCAACGGCCCTTTGGATCAACAACCTCAACAAACCCATACACCCATTCTTCAAGATCAAGCCCAACGCCCCTTGAAGATCCGTTCAACAACTGTTCATCCAAGATCAAGCCCCGACGGTCCTTGGATCAACAAACAAATCCACACATCTATTCTTCAAGATCAAGCCCAAAAGCCCTTGAAGAAAACCAACTGTTCATTCAAGATCAAGCCTCGACGGCCCTTGAAGAAAACCAACCGTTCTTCAAGATCAAGCCCAAAAGCCCTTGAAGATCCGCTCATCCATCAACATTCAAGATCAAGCCCCGAAGGCCCTTGAAGAAACTTACAACTGTTCATCCAAGATCAAGCCTCGACGGCCCTTGGATCAACAAATCTAGATCTTACGGAGATAGAATCAGAGGACCAAATTTAAGAGAGATCGTAACCCCAAAAATCATAAACACAAAAATATTATTTTGTACACGTTATTCTGGTTTCTTGTTTCAAGAAACTTTCGTGTTCACAGTTTGGCCCAACAATGTATTTTTATGTCGAATTTCTCTTCAAGTGACAATGCATTATTAAGTCTCTGTGACGGTGAATGCATTTTACACATAAAGCTAAATTATAATATTATAGTCACTTAGTATTACAATCTAATGTATTCATATTTACTTGTAAATGACAGGTGTTAGGTTCGATTCTCACCAAAAGCGAAATTGAACTACATTATTGTTAGTCCATTGTAAGGCTAAGCTCATCTCTCTCCCCCTTGTGTTGATAATATCGTTTATTAAAAAAAAAAAATTTATAAGATTATGAGCACGTGCAAGGTCCATTCTTTATTCGATGTGGATTCATATTCTCAACAAGAGGGTTTGAATGCTGGACGTAATGGGTTGAAGAGTAAGACTCTAACTACCAGGATAATTCACAACTTGCATAATAAAACAATGTTCTTATTTATTTTGTAATTAAATGAGGGGCAAGTCTTATTTTGGACTACTGAATATTTTGACTTTATATCCATTGGATTGACAAGTAAATATAAATAATATTTTCTCAACTTAGTCATAATCGTTTATTTTTTCTACTAATGAGCAGTACGAACTATTGAAAAAAAAAAATCGTTAAAAGTGAGATTTAGGGCTGGTTTGGTATTGCTGTGCTTTGAAAAAAAGCTGATTCTGCTGTGCTGTGAGAATAAGCGGCTGTGAAATAAAGCAGAAGAGTGTTTGGTAAACTTTTTTGTAAAAGTGCTTTTGAAAAAAAAAACAGTATTATAATGTTTGATAAACTTTTATGTAAAACAGATGTGAAAAAAAGCCGATTTTTCAAAGCTAGGTTTTGCAGCTTCTTGTTTTTGGCTTTTTTTCACCCAAAACTGTGAAAAAAAGCTGAAACTGAATGTTTACCAAACACAAAAACAGCTCCCAGCTTTTTTTGATACCAGCTTTTTTCAGAATCACCTCAGTACCAAACCAGGTCTTAGTAATGTGTAGGGTTGGATCATTGAAGAAGCAAGGGCAAGGTTTGGACGAAGAAATCAGGGGAGTAAATAATTTTTAATTAAAAGACCGTCTCCTTCGGCTTGCATGTGTTGATGTTCAGAGAGGTTCAATTATCAAGTGCATAGACTATTGGGCCCGACACATCTTTAGTGGGCAAATTTGCCTGCATTTTTTCACGGTTGTGCTTCAAATCCTTGCAAACTTAATCATGATTTGGAACACAAATTGCAGAGGATAATCATTTCAATCATGTCCTTAATTGTAAATTAAGAAACAAAGGTGAGGAGCTACTGGGCTTGTTAAGATTTGAAGGGACCCAACCTTTGCCTGGTAAACTTCGTAAATTTGGGCCTTACCTGTTATTGGGCTGCGTATGGCCCTTTTCCCAAGAGGTCAGGCTCATGTGGCTGAACTGAGCCAGTGTTCGTTGACAACAATACAACACATTAAAAAATTCAGATCGATTCATGTTCCTTTCATATAGTTTTGATCGCATATTTGACATTGTCATCATAACCTTGTATTGTGATTCCTGGACCATTAGATTTTCAACACATACGTTTCGATTTCGGGTTCAGAACTTTTCTTCTTCTTCTAAATTATTATAATAGTTTCGAACTCTTTATTTATTTTAATAATAATAGTACAAAAAAAAATATAATTTGTCAAACTCTTCACTATTTTTCTTTACAACCGATTATTTTACAAATACAACAAAAACAACTTATATGCAAGGTAACAGCAATACCGAATTGGCGGGTAGTCCAATTAACTTTTGGTAGGGTCTTTGTCTCTTTAAAGCAAAGATTAATTCATCTCATATTTTGACATAATATTTTATAATATTAATATATGAATTGACAAAAAATTTATGAAAAATCTTATTTAAAAAAAAAAAAAACCTTTGCTTGTAAATAGTAGTAGACGTGACAATTAGTATTCTGTATTCACAATGATTACGAGCGAGTACAAATCCTCTTGTAGTAAATTAGAGTGATTTACAATTTTGCCCAAAGATCCCACTGACATAACGACATACCACATGCAGTCAGCGATCCCCCTCTATACTTTTGATGTCGTCCGGGAGAGATTTTTTTAGTGTGATTGAAATATGGAATGACAGATCATATGTTATTATATTAACGTTAGAATGTATGTGTTAAAAAATTAATAATTTAAAAAATACAATTTCTTAGCATTTATATAAAAACATGCAGTGTAGCACTTATGTTCTCATCACCATGAAAAAATTCTTGTCGTCCACCACATCAAAAGTGACCACGTGACACTTCCACTGGACGACACGTCTCGGAACCAAACTCCACGTCAGCCATACAAATCATCGAACACTCGGTAGACCCGACACAGCAACGATTCGGCCTTCACATTTAGGCCTCATTATCTTATCCCATTCTGTCAGACTAGACATTCATATAAAGTCGTCGTCCGAAAAACCATAAAATTCTAAAGACTCCGAGCACGTCAAAAGATGACTATGTGATTTCGTCGGCCAATTTTCAGGCGTTCTCTCTCCCTCCAATTTCCCACGCGCTACCACCTTCAACCTCCACGAGGCGCCACTGGTCAGCAATCACGTGCTTCTGTCGCGCTCTTGCGTCTATGTCAGTTTGAGGCGAGATCGATCCAAGGGTGTGCGTTAGGGGCCTCTGATATTTCGGTTGCCGACTGGCGCCTGTGATGAGAAGGACGATAAGATGGGCGGAGTGACCTCTTCGATCGCAGCCAAGTTCGCTTTTTTCCCGCCGAGTCCGCCGTCGTACACAGTCGTCGCCGACGAGTCGTGTGAAGGGAGGTTCCTCATTCCGGAGGTACCGAGGAGGGACGACGTGGATGTGCTGAAGCTCAGGAATCGCCGGGGGAATGAAATCGTGGCCGTACACGTCAAGCACCCCAAGGCCTCTGCAACTATGCTTTACTCCCATGGAAATGCTGCTGATTTGGGGCAGATGTTTGAGCTTTTCGTCGAATTGAGTACTCGCCTTCGGATTAATTTGATGGGGTAAGTACGTGCTTATGATTGTGGATTTTGGTTTCTTGGTTTTTGAATTTGATTACTTTCAAATGGGTTGGTAATAATTCTTATGGGATTTCAAAGCTGAAGTTTTTTTTTGGTAGTGTTTGTTAGTTAATTCAGTTTATTTATTGCTAATTATTTCAGCTTAGAGTTATAAATGTGAAAATATATTATGAAGTAAATCTTGTAAAATTTGGAAGCATCGCTACAAAATTGGTTGGCTGAGCTCAATTATTTCCTTTTACAAGTATTCCAAGAAATGCAAAATTGCAAATCAATGCCACAATAATGGAAAATGAAAGCAAAAGTATAAAACTTTAACGAAGTAGTTATATTTCTTTAACACATGAAGCAAATTGGGCCTAATTGGTGGCACATTATGATCTTTTGAGCTAGTTAGAAGTGAAATTTTCCCTTCCACGCGGACATAGACTTGCGGTTTTGGTGTTTATATGTTATTTTTATGTTCATGTCAAGTTTCTATATTCCCAACAGGAAAAGCTGGATTTGCTACAATGTAGCACAGGAGGTGAATAATGTAACCATAAAGCTCATGTTGGTTTTAAATTGATTATTTGCCCTTATGAAAGTAAAATTTTTACGCGAGCAATTGAAGATAAACTATAACGGTGAAGTTATAATCTTATGTTGCCTAGACTAAAACCTTATGCATGGTTAGATATTAGAATTTTGTTCAGCTGCGTGCAGTCCGTATGCGTGCTTGCAAGCACAAATAGTGTAGACTCATTTGGAGAGTAATATGTATTTGAAATTATGTGGTTTTAGTGAATAGCGATTTTATGCTAGTGTGCATGCACTTCTAGTTCTACATGCAGTTTGCAAACAATGACAGGAATAGTAGACAATAATGCATACTGTTTCCTTTTATTTACTAAACATCCGGATGAAAAACAAAATGGGTTTTATATACACCCATAACCAAGCAACCAAAGCGAAAATAAAAATAGACTAACGAAACACTTCACATGTAGTAACGTTGGTGAAGAGAGTCATCCTTCCACGATTCACACAAAAATACCAATCAGATAATGTCTCAAGAATTTTACTTGAACAGAGGAACATGACAAGATGGTCAACTATGTACACCGGTCCATCAGATTATCAAACACATTATGTTTGGTACTGAGATTAAAGAACTCAAAAACAAGATTCTTTTCTAAATAATTATAGTAACTAACAAGCATTCAGTCAAGACATTTTGAAATATCACCAAAAGATACAAGCACATATTAGATCCTTGTGCACTGGTAGGCCCTCATTTTTTTATTGGCTCCTTTCTTTAACTGATTATAATATGTTTTCTATCGGTGACTTAATTTAATAGTGTTTGTTTACATGGATTTCGCAGGTATGATTACTCTGGTTATGGACAGTCAACTGGAAAGGTTAGAAGCCTATTCTCAATTATGCTGTCATAAGATGCTAGCTTCTTAATGTGTTTTCGAGATCTTAGTGTTAGATATGGTTTATCCAACTTAAATGGTGTAATGTATAATTGTCTCTGTGTATCTTTGGATTCATTTGTTTTTCTTTTTTTATTGGAGGGTGTTAGATCATGGTTTCTGTTTATTCCTTGTTCAAGATATTAAGCTTCTGATCCGACTGTTTAAAACAAATAATTTCATTATACTTTTCTTAGGCTGGGAACTATATGGCTAAATGGGCACTTGAGTGTAGAAAATGTGAATGCAGATATATCGTGCAAAGATGGAATTTGACTAGGAAACTAAGGTTGGAGATTCTTTTGCATGTTAGTATCCTTGTATTTTGGTGGTTGATTTTCCAGGAGAAAAATGGACTGTAGCTTGATGCATCTGAATATATGTTTGTTTCCTTTTGTTATTGTACGCAAGTGATAAATATGGGTATTGCATACCATTCATTGATGTCAGATGCTTGCCAAATTATTTTGTTAATGCGTCTAAACAGTTAGGTTTGATAGCAGTTCATGCTTAATAAGTAACAGTCACCCTTTCCTCTTGAATCAGGCAACTGAGTGTAATACGTATGCGGACATTGATGCAGCTTATAAATGCCTCAAGGAGAAATACGGGGTCAAAGATGAACAACTAATATTATATGGTCAGTCTGTTGGTAGTGGTCCCACTGTTGATCTTGCATCACGTCTACCAACCTTGAGAGGTGTGGTATTACACAGTCCCATTTTGTCTGGGCTGAGGGTGTTGTACCCTGTCAAGCGGACATACTGGTTTGATATTTACAAGGTAATTTTGTACCAGTGATTTTACACTGTCTGCTAGTTTCATCCTCCAAATGGGACTTATATATATTTTCCAGATTGACCAAAAAATATTCTCTTTTTCAGAATATCGACAAAATTTCAATGGTGAACTGTCCTGTCCTGGTTATACATGTAAGTTTATCTCCTCTCTTCCAGTTCTTACTCTTCTCTCTGCGCACACACACGTCTGAATGCAGATAGAGTTTGAAGTGTAACCACATGGAGTTTTTAGTAAATTTTCAATAGATTACACGTCTGTAGATTAATGCATGGTAGAGTTTTCAACATTTTATCGAAGTTTGTGGTAGAATTGGTAACTTTCTCCTGCTGTTAGGGACAGAAGACATAAAAGGATGCTTCATGCATCATCTATCGGACGAATGAAATAAGTGAATTTGGTTTAGCAAAAACTTATTGTGGTTTGGGAATTGCATTTTAGTTGAGATTTTAGTCATCGTCACCTCATTGGAATCAGGAGAGGGTAGCCACATCATTTTAAATGGTTATGTTACCGCCAGTCATTCACATTCCCTTTCCATCTTTTCTCATACCAGAAACTGTTGTTTGTTTTGTGTGGAAAGTAGTAATAAAATGTTCTATGCCCAGGGGACAGCAGACGAGGTTGTAGATTCGTCCCATGGGAAGCAGCTTTGGGTACTTTGCAAGGAAAAGTACGACCCCTTATGGCTCAGTGGAGGTGGGCACGGCAATCTTGAGCTTTACCCAGAATTTATCAAACATCTAAAGAAATTTGTACACAGCCTTGGCAAGTCAAAATCGACCACAAATGGTTCTAGAACAAGTACAGTAGATTCTGCGAACGAGAACAAACCATCTGAAACCGGTACTTCAGATTCATGCGAAGCAGGTTCTGATCTTCCAGAAGTTTCTAGAAACAGTTTAGATAGTCGACTAGAGAAGTCTAAAAAGTCGAACAAGCCCGAAAAGTCTCGGATGAGCACTGACCGAGCCGACACGTTTAGGAGAAAGAAGGGTTTAGCGTAGTGACTTGTTATTACATGGAGAGCAGCTAAAATAAGGTACGTTATTCAAATGATGTATCAAAATTCCAAATGGAATGGATCTGATTTGGGCGTGGTGTTCACATAAATTATATGTTTCATTTTGTATGTATATGTATATTCTGCAGCGAGGGAAAATCCTGCTTTGTATTTCTAATGGAAAATCAGCGTCATTTAAACACGCCAGAGATCTTCGCCATCAGCATTTCGTGCATTTTCGTACTTTTAAGGGAAGTGATTTTCTCACGCCTTGTTAGCATTTGAATTGAATAACTCGGGAGAACTAAGGGACATAAAAGGGTGTTCTGAAATTAATTCACATTTCTACCGTCTTTGGGAGAAAATTGGCCTCATGGAAGAAGCAGATGACAAAAATCAATAGATGTGTGCAGAAATGGTGTACAAATATAAATATACATTTTTAATGAATAATGGTTTAGAGAATGTCAGCACAGAAAAGTTGTTCGTTTGTGACCTAAATGTCATTGGTTCGAGTCATGAAAACAACCTATTTGTAAAGTAAGGGTAAAGCTGTGTACGATAGACGTTTTTTCCCTCCCTCGACTTTCATAAAGTGAAAAGTCTTATTGACTTGGAGTCTGCCTTTTAATGGTTTAGAGAAATTGGGAATTTAGTGGCGGTAACACCATAAACTTCCACACATCCGGTGAACTAGGCATGCTAATGGGCAAATCCGCATATGATCAGAATTTTATATTTCGTTATGGCCCAAGCCGCGAAACGTCCCCCTGCCATCGAGAATCTTCCGGTGGAAGATCCTTATATTTGGATTTTAACAGAGTACAGGCTCAACGGGGAACACTTGCCACGGGACAACCAGCAAGCGCACTAGATTGTTCCGTGTAAAGTTGATCCATAAACTGTAAAATCTAACGTAGAGCATTGGTTCCTCTCTGTTTCAAGTCGAATTTTTATTCTATAACGTTGAGATAAAAATTGAACAACAAACAAGGTGGCACACAGGCTAGCTAGGTTGGGTTTAACTGTTGATAACCCAGTACTTTGGTTTAAAGAACCCCTAATGTAATCTCTGATCTTCTCATTGAGGATAGCACTTTTTAGTAATTTTTTTTGGTGCGGAAAACTCTTTCTCTTGGTCCGGGTTGAAATCCCTGACAAGATTAATGTTATACGTATTCAATTTCTTCATCAATGAATATTGTATTTATGCTAAAAAAAAATTAAACAAAAATAAATAGAATGAGAGAGGGGCACTTTCGTTTGTTAATTATTATATTACAAAAATACAATCACATATTTCTATACAACCCTAGCTAGCAAGCTACAGCTCATCCATACATAAGGATTCCTCGGACTACAACTCTAACCAGTAGAATCTTCCCCTTTGTGCTTGCTTGAATATACATCAGAAAAAAGGGACTTCATATAAGCAAGGTTTGCCTGTACAGTCTTTGCTCAGATTCAAGTGCTTGTACAAACAATGGTGTTAATTTGTTTCAACAACTTCATATGGAGGCCAGTTCTTTGACTTTGTATATATAGTTTGAGTATCCAAGACTTCCCTTGAAATGAAGGCTGACAGTTATTGTGTTGTCCTCCATATCCACTGAAAGAATGGATCCTCTCCAGGTCCTAATGAGTGTGTTCTTAAGATACGATTTTTGCCATTGGAGCACGGAGCATAGCTTCAAATGCAAGCAAGGGTTTCAGTCCATTGGTAGTGTAACCCGGTGTAATCATGTTGAAACGGCAACGTCTTGGAATACACTGGAGCTATTATATAGGACCACATTCCTGAGCTTTCTTTTGTGCAGTCACAACTGGAAACTAACAAGGCTCAGTCGTCGGAGAGGAGGTTATCAATGCATCGACTTCACTTTGAACCACCCGGACCCGTCTTGCTTCATTTCAAAGGGTCAGCAGGCTCCTACGGATCATGCAAACGCCGATGCCATTTAGGGCATTTCCAATCTTTTAATAGTAACACTGCCCCCGACTTGTTTTTGCTTTCTTGTTTTCAGAATGTCCCTCCTGCTACGTACGGTTGTATTTCTGGAGTAGGCACACACGATATGAATTCCATCAGTACCATGTCATCAACATTAAAATCTAGCAATACTCACGTATTTACTACTTAATTAGTGCTGCATTGAAACGCACAAATCAATTCGATGTGCTCATATATTGTTAATCATGGGCAACTACATCTAAGATGCACTAGGATACAACGAGATGATCACACCATTTCATGAGGCTTTTTTCTAACATGTAGAGACTGTATAAGAAACAAACTGATATTATCTATGCGCAAGAGAAAAAATCCATACACATTAAAATCATGAAAACTGCTGTTCACATATATTAATAGAACTAACACGAAAAGGGTAATGTGGTGTGTTTGATTAATCAGATCTCATATTACTCAATTATTCCTTGGCTCAAGCAAATTATTTTCAGTATAGCACCAAATTCTCTTCACAACTTAAAAACCACGGAGGGAGAATATTAAACATGTTCTTGTATCTAAAATCACAATTCAAAAAATGTAAAATGAAAATAATAATAAACCAAACTAGAAATTAGAGAATTAGCTAGGGGTAGCTAGGTTTCAGAAACATCTAAAATATTTATCACCGCAAAACAAGCAAGAAGACGAAACCTTTATCCACAAAACACACATACAAAAGGGAAAAATAAAGAAAGGATACGTTTTAATATATAGAAACATATATACCTCTGGTAAATCATGAATACGATGTTACAAAACCCTAGTTTAGGCTCACTAGTAGAAAGGGCACCATCACCACCCCCTTCATCTTGGGATTCAGAAGACTCGGAAACCTTCACCATTCTTCTTTTTATATGGAAGCTGATCTAGCCAAAACCCTAACCAGCGATTAGAGAGGATGCAATGGCCATGTATCCGTTGAGTATTTATAGCTGAGGACGAGGGCTCTCAGCATGAGAGTGGTTTCGCAAAACAAGAGGCGTCAATACTGTGGGTAGGTAGGTGGTATTAGGTTCATATATGGAATGAGGATTATATTTTTCCATTTTAATTTACTCCTATTCTATTTTTCGGTTTCTCTATTTACCCGCCACTTTCTATTTGAGTTCATCAACGTTTATATTTTTATTATTATTTATTATAGAAGATAATTCGTCATATTTCATTCATAAAAGGGCGAATACAAGATTTAATAAATGAAGAATATGAGCTGATACGAGAGTAATTTCAAACAAAATATGAAACTATAACATTATAATCACAGATGTTGCAAGAAATTCAAAGAGATGAAGGACTTGTATTGAAGCCAATGAATATTTTAGTGCCACAATATCACACAAGAGATCAAAGTTCTCAACACCAATTAATTGTGAGATAGTAAAACGCTATATTTTTATTTGAATTTTGCAGAAAAGGACATCGCGACTCCAAATCATTTTTTGATCTCGAAGCACCATTTAATAGCATCTAACAAAAATCAACCGGATCTCGCACAATAGCGAAATCACCTCTCAGTATTGTGGATAGGCAGGTGATATATATAAGGTTCAAGTTTTCAATTATGTGAACATGAAATAAGCACATTGTGTGATGTGCCTGGTTTTCATGTACCGGCGGATACACATAGAGATTCGGTGGTCCCGGAACCTTCCAAAGGCTGGAAAAATGCAAGTAAAGGTCCTAAGTCCTTCATCGACCCTCTGAATGTTTAATATGAGACCTTTTTGTGTCCCCTTCAAACGTTTAATGAAATGCCTTCGAGGAATTTATTAGAAACATTTGGCAGGTTGTGTCGATAGCAATCGACATATTGCTTTGACATTTGTCGACATGAATGCAGATAAAAATTGGCTCACTAAACACAACTTTCCTCACATAAAAAGTTGCACACTCTATGCACACAGTCTCTGACTAAATAAAACTTGGAGGCGACTTAAGTGCTTCTTTGGAAACGATTGCAAGATCAACAAAGAGTGGTGCGGACTTTTCCTCGTGGTGCCTTTATGTTACTTCTCCGACTAGGAATAAGTAGTTGTGAAATAAAGCAGCAGAGTGTTTGGTAAAATTTTTTGTATAAGTGCTTTTTAAAAAAAAAAAAAAAAAAAAAAAAAAAAAAAAAAAGCAGTATGATAGTGTTTAGTAAACTTTTATGTAAAACAGCTGTGGCTGTGTGAAATGACCAAAAAGGTATAATACTAGATGTGCTATGACAAGCCACGACGTCGTTTGCTGGCAACCTCTTCACCTTCGTCTTATTCTCCCTCCTCATCTTCTCTTTCCGCACGGTCGTCGAAAATGGGACCCTCCTCCTCACCTCATTCGTCGACCGCGATCCTTCTCTCAAATCCCTCATCTCTTGCCTCGACCTCGATGGTGTCGGCAATACCAACCACCACTCTCCTAGATCTCCAGCCGAGTCCCTTTCTGCGATCTCTCTCCGCCGTCGACACCGCCCATTTCTTCACCTCACCCGTGTCGGAACCTTAGATGACGATTTCTTCTCCGGCGACGATGACGACGCTCGCTCCCTCTTCTGCCCTAATCGGATCGCCCCAATCCTCATTTTCTCCTCCTACTTTTACTCCACCTCCAAATTAGGATTTAATGGAACTCACGGGACTAGGGTTTCTAAAATTGTGCGCTCCAGCCTCACGTTCAAGGCTGAGAAATTCACCATTTCTGATGACAAAGCTATAGGCAGAGATGGCGACGGAGAAAGCAATGAAGGGGAGGAGAAAGATGGCGATGAAGAAATGGACGATCGGGCCGTCGATTTGCAATTCTTGATAACGGATTGGAGTTGGGTCGTGGGGACGTGGCGGCGTTGTTCTTCCTCTTGAAAGTGTGAGGAATCAAGAGAAACTTTGAAAATAAGCCACTTTTTGAAGCTTCCACTTTTTAGTTTTTTTTCATGTGAAACTTTGAAAAAAAGCTGGTTTGGGGTGTTTACCAAACACCAAAAACTCTCCTAGCTTTTTTTCTTACCAGCTTTTTTTAAAATCACCTCAACCACAAACCATACCTTAGTCCCCATGAGTGTTATATTCCCAGATGATAGATAATTAAAATATCTTCCCCAACGTTACATAAATGACATGTTTACTTACACGATATAGATATATGAATTGTTTTGATTCCTGACCTTTTATGACTAAACACATGGTATTTGAATTATTCCAATTACTGTTTTCCATTGTGTTTAGTAACAAAAAAAAATACAAAAAACTGCGAGTTTCAAATTAAAGTTCATAATCGAATACCTTAAAAGTCATAATTTGATGGATTAGCGAAGAAGGGGGTGGAGCTTGTTGATCCATACCCATTTCTTACTTACCCTCCTACTCACTAAACATTGCCATATAGAAAAAGAAGAAGGGCGTCTCTGATTTGATGAAAATTCCTAATCCATTCAAAACATGCCCAAAAGTTTACAACTACAGTTTATTTCAAAGACTGCATGGCTATGTCGAATAGATATGAAGGAGATAAAGCTCCTCGTAGTCCTCAAATTATCTTCTCTGCTAGCTCCTATATACAAGCAGAGTCCACAGACAAAAAGAAATCAAACCATCATCGAAAT
This sequence comes from Pyrus communis, assembly GCF_041283825.1. Classification (NCBI taxonomy): domain Eukaryota; kingdom Viridiplantae; phylum Streptophyta; class Magnoliopsida; order Rosales; family Rosaceae; genus Pyrus; species Pyrus communis. The sequence goes on along the minus strand of NC_142581.1, from coordinate 25,608,132 downwards.
TCATTGAAAAACCAGAGCCGCAGAAAGCTAATCCGTGCAATGAGTGCATCATAAGACCTTCGATTCATCATCCAAGGGATCACGTAGAGTTCCACACATCCAATCCATCCATATAGTGTAATGGCCATAATTATGGCGGTATGTAGTATGATGTATGGTGTGGTAGCCGGCACCCATGACAGGCCATATTTTGGCGTGGATGCAATCGTGAATGTTCGCTGTCCATATGGCCTCAATAAATAGGAGCGCTATGTGGGTGGTAAAATGCATTGGTACAAGAAATAGAGCTATAACATGTGGAACTGCCTGCAGTATCCCATCAATTGGGTGAAAAGCCAAACCTGACGTAAACAGATCCAATATAGTCGAGCATTAGCAAAATAAGTAAACAAAAGATTTCAAAAGCCTGATGACAAGGTTGATGATTGTAGGAAATAAAGCTTATCAGAACCAAACGAAAATAGTGTTAAGTGGAACCACGTTCCTTAATTTAATGAAGTACAAACCAGTAATTTGTTTTCCCTTGCATCATATTTGTCGGGAATAACAAGTCGAGTGGATCAGAAAACAAGTCTCTTACAAGATTAAACTCAGGAAAACAAAATAGGAATTGTTCAAGTGACATTGATTTCCATTAAAAAACAAAAAAAAAAAAAAACTTAAAATGGCCTTTTTACTTATGGAAAACAGATAACATGTCATAAACAAAAGTTGATAAGATGTCAATCTCAAGCAGAATGCAGAACTCTTAAACTAAGCACTACTGATCAACAGAGACCGCCAGACTCAAATCCACATGAAGATAAAAGAAAAAGGTACATAACCAATTTCCGAGGAATGTTTTATTTTTCCGGACAGGGATTCTGATGAACTGAAACACACAATAAGTGGCATGAAACTACCATTCAGTCCATGAACATTACGCACAAAATAATCCTCACTGGGACTCTAAAGCCTATACCATACCAAATCTACTGGGTGATAACAAGGTTGAATTATTAGTCAACCAATGATCCTGGGGAAAAACTTGAGGACATTAAAGTTCTTTTATCAAGTCCTAGGTGGGGAGGGAGAATTTGCAGAACGAATGAAAAATAGTACATCATTAGCTTGTTAAGGTGAAAGTCACAGAAAAACAAGAAAGCTGAAAGTGCATGTGCATTCCATGTATTTTTCGTGCTTCTTACTGATCCAGAAAGCAATTGAGACTTGTAAAGTTGGTTTCCAGATATACACTGAGAGTGGCAACGCGAGTTAGAGCCAAAATCGCCATATGAAAGAGATTAACAGTCTTATGTTACGGAAAAGAAAAGTAAAAAAGAAAAAGAAATATTTTTTTTTAAAAGAGAAACTTTCTTCCAAAATGGCTTCTTGCACTCAACACTCAAAATTTAAGTTACTAAGCAAAAACCAAAACTGTACAGAATATGAATGGAACTTTGATAAACAAGGAAGGATAAACAATCGTGGAATTCCTAGAGTTTATCTATCGCATCAAGTCCTTGAAAGTCACTTTCTACGACAAAATAGACTACAGTGGAACTCAATTGGCAGGATAAAACAAACTTAAAATACAATGATAATAACAAGCAAGATATCTGGTGTTCGAGCAAGAAATACGCTGGGAAGAAAAGGGGGAAGCGTGAGGGCGAGACAGAGGAGAAAGAGTTCAGTAAACAATGTCACAGAAATATGTATCCTCATCAAGTGCACCAAACGCAGATTTTACATACTCTGTAACACTATCAAACATGACAGATATATATGTGCCCATGCATCCAAATCCGATAAGATGTAAAAACATTCAAATGGCCTTAAAGTATGAAAGTTTAGTTTGATAGCTTACCAGCAAACGGAGAGAGGGTGTTCTGCTTATTGTAGATGTGATGGGTTGCATGAAGATATTTATACAGAGGTTTTATGTCATGCAACTCTCTGTGCATCCAGTATATTCCGAACTCCACGAATACAAGATAAATTGCTAAATACAAGAGGTAAGCAGGCCAACCGACATCACTTATTCTTGCAAAGCACTTTGCCCAGCCATTTTCAACCATGTACTCAGAAACAGTTGGAAGAGCACAGTACCAAGGCATGGCCTTCATGGCAACATATATTTGCAAAAGCATGGCTTTATTCGAGGGAACGGCATCTGCAATGAGGGAACAGATAAAGAAAGAAAGTAAATTGTATTCAGCCTAAAGGTAGTTGTCAATACGGACGAAATTTTACGGTCAATTAACAAAACATCATAGGATCCACAACCTACAAGCTACAACCTTGTGACCTTATGTATGCTGAATCTTACCTACAAGCTATAAGCTTGTAACCTTATGTATGCTGAATCTTTGTAAAAAATTTAATCACTAATCAATATGAAAGAGAAAGTTGAGATACAGATCCATCAATGTACATAAAAAAACAACTCGAATAACCACAGTTTATCTTATTTTCCCGAGATTAAAATAAACTACTCATAGAAAACACAATTGAAGAAAGAGAGCAATGAAGAAATTAAATCAAAACCAACAAACAAATAAAGAGACTCAACAGTTTTGAACCAAGCAAAACCAATCTGCTAAATAGAGAAATCACTAAAACTCTCCTCAATCCGTACTTTAAAAATAACAAGAGTAATTAGATAGGAATTCTAAGAAATCACATAACTACTCAAAAACAATGTGATGGTCTTTAATTATGCTTTACTTTTCAGAGGCAATATTCTAATTAATCTAATATGAGATTTGAACTTATGTACAAAGAGCGAGGAAGCACATTCTTCTAGCCAACTATAATACATCTGTTTGTTTTTTTCGGTGTTCCATAATTTCCATTATCCATGAGAGGAGAGATGTTCACAATCAATAACCAACAGTACCTACCAAATCACAGACTCACACATATTTCATCCCACAACCAAACCACCAATTTTATTTTATTTTATTTTATTAAAAAAACATAACGAAAAGTAAAAGTCAAACCACTAAAAAGGAAGAGAGAGACCATTGGACATTGGTGTACCTTTGGGGATGTAAGTGTTGCGTTTCAAGTAATAAATGTAGAGGCACCAGAGGAAGCCGGAGACGAGGTAGAGCAAGGTCCCGCCGACGTAGTTGCGCAGCCACGTCTGGAAGAAGTGGGGGAGTGGGTCCCACACTCTATTGGGCACGAGGCTGCCGAGTACAATGCGGTTATAGAACGTCGTCTCGTCCAGGAACGGGTTCAGGTAGGACTCCTCCATCGGCGCGACACGATTCTTCCGGCGAGGGGCCGCCGCCAGAGATTTGAGCAGCGAATAAAAAGGTAGGAGAGAGAGAGAGAGGGGCAGAGAGACAGAGGCAGGTAGGCTGCGCTGGATGCGAACGACTGATGCTGAGATTCGTTTGTCTGTTTTGTTATGCTGTGCTGTGTTGTGTTTTTTTTTCAAGTTGGGAGTACGTGGACGACGTAATTTAAGCTTTTAGTCGTATGCTATCGATTGATATGCTGAAGGGCCGGACCATCATGCTTCATGTAGCCCTACCTCCACCACCGCTTGGAGAAATTTTTCATTGTGACGTGAATGTGGATGATATACTACATGTTTTTATGTAAGTGGTGAGAAATTTTATTTTTTAAGTTATTAATTTTTTACCACACAAATTTCACCTTTTGTATAGTGACAAGTAATATGCCACCTCGTGTGCCGGTCACATTGAAATTCTCTCCACCTCTTGCAAGTTGGAAATTACAATGCAATCCTTTTAAAAAAATCAATTCAACGATATATTTATGCTAAGGCTTTTTCACAGTGGGCTGAAAGATTAAGTGTGACACCTATAATGTAAGAATCGAACTTTTAAGTGGGGCAAGGAATCTGAGTGTTATGATTATGATTCTTAATTTTGAGTTCAATGCTCATAAGTGTGATTCATATACAACTAATGACAAAAGAGAGAAAAAAGATAACCATTCCCAAAATAGAGAAAAAGAAAAAATAGACAGGTGTAACATTTAATTTACAAAACTCACTCCTATCAAACTTACAATACTTTGGCAACAATAGTGTCATGGTGCTTGATTTTTATATATGGACATCAGATTCACCTAAACCAACGGGGAACACCTATAATGAGCTTGCCACAATAAGTTGGTATCGAACTCTCTATCAACGAGATTTGAACATAAGACCACAATTTACAAGTAAAAAGAAATACAACTAGACTATAGGGTTAAGTGATGATACATTTTCTTAAAAAACTAAAAAGTTCATTTGTTGCAAGTGATGAATTGCCATTGTGAATATGATCTTCCTTTTTAACCCATTGTATTCTCAGTTCAATGATTCTCCTATTCTCCTGATCTAATTTAGGATAGTAATATCATCTGTCACAAGAAATAAATAAAAATCCATTTGTTTGAATATGCCACGAACATGTTTAATTTGAGTTTAAACACCAAATATCTAGAAATTTTTTATCTAATTAATACATATAAATAGCATAAGCTTCAAATTGGGCACACTTAGAGCAATGGGCATTAAGTTAAACAAATATCAAAATTGTAATTTTATTGTGTGAATTAAGACACGTGGCGCTACAAGAATTTGAGGATGCACCAACTAAAAGTTTAGCAATGGTTGTTTTTATTCATAGAATGGGACAATGGGTGCCAACTGATATTTATTTATTTATTTTTGCTCTCTTTTACTTTTGAATTGGTACCTAATGCATTTAGGTATTTAAAACGAAAGAAAATGTGAAATTTTGTGGTGAGTTTTTAAATTTAGTCATTAAATTAGGCACATTACGAGTAAATAAATACATAAACTATACTTGTTGAATTTTCATAATTCTTTGATTCGATGCATATATATGGTGGTTAATTGTTTACAATTACACATAAATAAAGTTTACTTTATACATAGCAATTTTAATGATTCATACAATAATTCAATCCGAATGGCTCAACAATGTATTTACTTAATTGGTCAAATTTTATCACAAACTAATATTACAGTTTAGTAGTATTCTTCTTCAATTATAAGTGAAATGTCTCAAATTTAACACACATGAATAACAATGATGTATTATATTTGTGTTGATTTTGATAGTCCTATCTCTTTTTTCAAAGTACGACACCGTTCTTAATAAACTTTTATCCAAATGCATACATGCATAATTTTAATCATCGGTAGGAGAAAAATTGTTGTCACGATATATATGCCTGCTTAAGCCAGGCACATGCAAGTAGCAAAATCTGTGGGTAAGAGAATCTTGCTCTATAGTGTTAACGTGAAATTTGCAATCCCATAGATTTCACATACCGCTAGTTTTTGCTAGGATTTTTTTAGGAACGTCCAAGTACTTATTGATTAGCAGAAGCAGAATTACGTACGAAGACTGAAGAGGGCACTCCATAACATGCATGGTGCTAATTACAATTAGTATCTAATCATCGTCAATGAGAGTGTCCATTCAAAAGAGATTGCACAAGATATAAGCAAATCTAGCTGATCATCTATGTACCCACAACACTATTTGTCTCACAGCCTGTAATGCTTTGGATGATAACTCTTAAGCATTTGTATCTTGAACATCCATAATCCCCATACCTCCCAACTACTTTTGGTGTAGATTACATGTATACATGTGGACCACCTTGATCAGGTGTACGGTAGTAGTGCTGAGCACTTGTAAACTTTACTATCAAGTCTTGAGCAGTGCTACACTTACCATTAAAATAGAAAATTGAATGAAATCATTTTATAAAATAATGATATAGTTAATTACAAAAAGATCTAGGGCTGATGAGTTGATCTACATAACTTGAAAAGTAAATAGGCTAAAAATGTAAACAGCGCAATAAAGACTAGCAAGATTCAGGTCATGAAGGGGAAAATAATACTATAGGAGTCCACTGAGTTCACTGGTATCAGACTGGACTGAACAAGAAACATATGCCTCAGAGAGAAATTCAAGGATGATTGGAATTGTACGTCAACTAAATCATAGCATAGTGAGACAAAGTTGTAAGAGTTTTAGATCTCAACGATAGTAGGTAGTGTTTGCTTCAAAGGAAAACTAATTTGCAATTGTAGCTGAAGAGCTAGAGGTTTTGCTGAAGAGCAATTTGGGTAGTGTTGAAAAGCAATTGAGTTGATTGAAGAATCACTTGAGGTTTCTATAATACTAGAGATTGAATTTTGACGAAGGTCCTGAGCTTGAAGGCCTTTGGTTCTATTTATAGGTAGTGAAGAAGGAGCAACCTCAAACTTAATGTTGAATTGGAACATGGGTAGATCGGTTATTTGATGCTGATAATAACTACAATTCTTGGTTGTTGGCCTTCAGCAGTGCCGTGTGGCACTTTGCACGGTTGCTTCAGTGACATCAACTTATTGGATGACGTGTTCCTCAATATTTAAGGATGCGAGAAATTTCTGGATCAAGTCGTCTGCGTGGCAAACGCGCTTTGGGTAGGATCGATTCCAAGCCCTCAGATGATTGTGGAGTAGTGAGTTGGTCGTCCGAACCCTAAGATAGGATTCCGGATTGGGTCTTGAAGTTGGTGGACCGATATCATGCGACTTTAAATAAATAAAAATATATATTGGTTCGATAGCAGATCTTGTTTTTATATATAGTCCAAAGAAGATGAAAGTCATATTGAGTATTCTTCGTTGATATACCCAAGTCTTTGTTTTACCACGTACTAAATTCTTGCAGGTTGTAACTATTGTTAAATTAATGCAGGACAAGCTTTTGAATTCACGCATCTTTTGCGAATTACAAAGATATAGACAAGTTGGGATTGTTCGACTTTCTCCATCGACTCTGTTGCACTTGTTAGATTTTACGTAAAGGTATACGACCGAAATGCACGATGACCTCATGGGTTGTCGACCAGTGGATCCCTCCGAAGGACGTCATCCATTACGATTAATTGGACCACAGCACAGCACTCATAACGTACAACAGCATAATTATGCATGTCACACTCGGCCTTAATTTGGTCCCCATTTGAAGACAGGAGATAGACGATATATGCAGTAGCAGAACCCCATTTGCTTCTTTATCAGCAGTAACCTAGCTCGCTCGCTCAGGTGGAATGAGAGCGAGAACCGCCAATCTTATGATTCCTATCGTGCTAGCTAGCATATTACCGTGCATGCTAGTAATCTATTTATACACTTGGGGTCCCGACACGTAGACTCAAATGAATTTAAAATTTCCTCTACGCCAAAATTACTGCATGCTTTGAAACATTGGATGGATCTGAAGGGAAATCTTCTGTGAATCTTGGTTGGAGCAGCCCTAATTCTACTAATAAATAAGTGTAGTGCCGTTCACATACATCTCTTTACTTCTCACATACCTTTATTAATTTTTGTCCATTGATTTTCTTCAATTCATTCGATCTAACGGCCAGAAATTGAGAGGGGTGTGTGATAAGGAAAAATGAGTTTATAGATAAAACCAGCTATAAATAAATGATTAGGGGTATTTATTATAGGTAGATAAAGTATAGATTTTATCACAAAAGATCTCTATACAATCAGGACTGGAAATACTTATTAGAGTAATGTTACATTAACATATATATATGTATCATCTTTCTAATAGAGATAAGACTTACATGTTATGAAGACTCATGCAACTCCTATATTGTAGACATAAACCGATCCATTATTTTCCAACGATCATGATCTGGTCTGCTTCTACGGAAGTTGATACACGAGATGTTAATGGGAGGATCTTGCTGAGTAAACTTCTGGGCAAACATTTGTTTGATAATCACTCTATAGGCAAGTTTGGTCACAGTGTGGTCGATCTCGTGGTTCACAATAATCTTAAAGGTCAACCGATTGGGTTTTTTAATCTACTCGTTTATTTTATTTATATATTTATTTTTATTTATGGCCAAAATTTGACAAGTAAACAAAAATCACTGGATAATATAAACATCAAATTATAGAATAAAAAACCAGCTCAAAGAAGCGCAAGGCCCAACAATAATAGGGCCTAAAAAGGAGCAAGAGTTAACGTTAAAGAAGTGGACCCATGCAATACTTAAAATGGGGAAACAATTAAACTGCAAAATACCCTCCAACATTTAATTAGTAAAAGGCTTCCAATTGCCCCATTGTCATTAAATTTGAAAGAATTTCATTCAAATTTCCATTAAGTGATATCATGTGTGAGGCATAGTGACATACTTTCGAGTAAAAAAACCCCAAACTATCACACGGATGTCAATTACCCTCTCATCCAAACTATTTAGATGAAATTCTCTCGAATCTTATTGTTTCTTGAGTCGAATTCTGGGTTTATTCTTAAAACTGTGTCCACAGGCCTCTCACGTGAACCACTTAACTACACCATACATGAAATATTATACAACAAATTATGGATCAAAACCAAGTAGCAAAGGGGCAACCCGCAACAAGGGCTCCAATGCGTCAGGTAAGAATTTTCTAGCAAACAAGAAACACACTGAAGTTGTATTGCCATTGTACGTGCATTCTGATCCGAACCGAATCCAATTAAGAAACTCATCCGTAATATCCATCCATCCAAATTTTCCAGGATGAGGACCACCCCTTGACCAATCCACCCAGGTGACGCTCCTATTTGAATTCAGCTCAGTGTACATCAAGCTCACAAGTGTTGGAATATAGTGCTCATCAATGTAACAGGGAGGGTTGCAGTACTGTTGAAAGATCGGATAATATTTCCGATCTGAAACGATGTGGACGGCAAGCTCACGGTGCACTTCAAACCACTGAGACCCCTTTCTCCAATCTGTGATGTTTATCATGGGGTACATTTGAGGGTTGTATCGGCCACGGCCTGGCTTCCTCGGGTCATCGAATGAGTTCAGGAAGCTTAGGTTTGAGTTGATGAGGTAGTGATATGCTGTTGTGAAGTTGAATAGAGGAATGCAGGATTCAGAAAGCAACACAAATCTTTGATTGGAGATGTCAAGAAGTGCATTTGCCAGGAGTCGTCTCTCGGCATCTAGCATTGATGATGTCCCCCAATAGACTGGCTGCAACCGAATGAATAGTATTGGTTTCAAATATAGCAAAGATTGTTTAATTGCTTTCTTCTTCATTTTGGTCATACTTAAAAATACAGAAACTCTTATCCATGAGCTTATTATCTCCAACAAATTGGGGTTTAATGTTCACCACAACAGTCTAGAATGTATGAGTTCAGTGGTCCATTACGAATTAGCGTGTTTGGGTTAATTGTAATTTTAACAATAGATATAATACGACTTGAAACTTGCATGAAGTTAGCAGATTTGAGTTGATTTTTGCTTCACATAAAGACAAACATGACACAACCCAGACTCTAACAAATTGGTTATGCTAGGAAAGCTGAAGCTTAGGGCCGGTCTAGTAACGTTTTACAAAACAATTTTTAAAGATCTATTGTATTATGATATGCAAAATATCTAATAATTTAATCCGAGAATATTTTTTTAAAAAGAAAACATTGAAAATGTATTTGAAATGTGGTTGTAATATAAACTACTGTCAAACACGAGCATGACATATTGACAGGAATTACTATCCTAGGACTTTCTTAAGGCTCAGCCTTCAAGCTATTGGATATATGAATGCTAAAGTTGAAACCAATATCAATGTTGGATAAATGATCAGTAGTAAGCCCCACACTAATTGATTTCCTAAGAGATGTGTACATATTAACTTGATCAATCACGTTTAAATACTTCTTATAGAAGTGAACCTCTACCATACGGTCTAATGCTTTTCATCTCCAATTGTAGGTGGAGATTTTTATGTTCGACTTACAGAAATAGTGAATACGATATCAAATTAGTGCTAACCTATTTTGGACTTAGCTCAACTCCCATCCACAAAAATAATGAAAGGAACTAACCTGGCTATGAATTCTTCTACCATGGAACACAGACTCTTCAGGCACCGATTCATTGAAATCGGGGTGTGCGTGCACATAGATGGAGTATAGTCCTTCGTGTCCCTCGAAAAACTTCTCCCACAAGGGAGACAAAGGCAAAGGTCCCTTTGTCAAGAACATGAAAGCCACTTTCGGAACAAGCTTGTAAGGCAAATCTTGAATTCGAGGAACCATCAATGCCCTCGAAAACAACTCCTTGTCACTCATGTTGTGTACAAGGAATTTTTGTTCTGTGAGTGAAACACTGTTAGATGTCCCATTTTTGGAGAAAGATAGTATGAGAAATGGCGGCAGTGTGGGAAGCGGATTTGGTGATGGGGGTGGCGACGATTGAGCTTGAAGTGATGATGGTTGTAAAGGAAAAATATTGTTAATGGAATTTAGGGAGGCTTGAAAAGTAGTGAATGAGAAGCTCTGGAAATATAAGGTAATTATGATACCTAGTGACAAACCTATACCAAAGAAAAAGAAATGAAGGACATGGTTTAGCTGGATTAGGGTTCGAAAGGGCCGGAAAATTGATTGAATTTGGAATTGCTCATGGCTCGTCATTGCCACTGGCCAGATCGGAAAGAAAGATATCGAGGAAGGAGTTTCCTAGCTGGCTAGCTCATCAAACTGCTAATACTAAAGTCAAGCTGAAAGCTCTTGCAAATATAGGCTTCTCTGTGGAGAAGGTATTTAGCATGTTCTTTGTGGACTTTCTCCATCGTGCTTCAAGGTTAAGCAGGAGATTAATGGTAATTTAGCTGTAAGTAATCAGGAAAGGGCCTTTTGGAGTTTGCAATCAGTTGGAGCATTAGTTGTCCAAGAACTTGAAGCAAATTGTTTAAGCTGATGAGGGTTGACAAACCATTCCTTCAATACCACACAAAATAATCAAAAAATAAAAAATAAAAAAGCTAACCCCATTTTTAATTTTTGACAATTACCAAAAATTAAGCGGGTTGTCATAGATTAACAGGGGAAATGAAAACTTAGGCAAATGTTAATCTCTTTGCATGTTGAATGGTCAAACACGTGGATTGGAATTGGCAAATCACAAATGAGTGTGGTCGTAGTCCAACAAGTCACCATAAATATTGACAATCGCCAAACAATGACAAATGCAGCATCCATAAAGCACTGCTAAAATTATGGCAATTAAGTAGCCTCTTTTCTCTCTTTCTTTTGAATGACCAGTTTTTAAGTTCTCGATCTTAATTCTCATTCTACAAAAGTAGGGTTTGGTCATCGTTTAATAGCCCACTATCAAATATTGAATTAGGTACTACCTGTTTACTTTGACTAATATGCATACATGATTAATTATACTAATTTTATCTAAACTATGAAGATGAGAGAGAGTTCGAACCCGATACACAGTAGGTTGTAGAGAAAAGTCTTATCCATTAGGGTAATTCACCAATTATATATGCACAGTTTGCTTGAAGCACAAAGTTACAAGTTATTTCAATTATTAAAACATCTTTTCTAGGGTAGTATACTACTGTACTATCTTCCACATCACTTAATCCCACATGTTTATGATTCTTGTCAAGCTGTTAATGCAAATTTTTGTAAACTAAAGACTAATAGGGTAATTGGCAGCTGCTGAAAGTTTGGTTGATTAAAGTATCTTGGCACAGTTTCTCTAGTCATTTTCAGTGGCATAATTAGTTCTCATTCTTGGAATGATATGCACAAATGTGGAAAGAAACAATGGCAAGGATTGGTATTTAAGAAAGCACGATTTACATATATAATTGTTAAGTTTAAGTATAGCCAGCTCTGATACCATATTAAAATTTAAGCATTTAATCTAAAAACAAATGACAATTAGGAGGAAGAGAGAAGATTATTTAAACAACCTAGGCAGAACTTTCTAAGCCCACTAGAAATTTCCCGCCAAACCACAAATCCTGCTACTCCTTGCTTCTCCAGGGAGGGAATCAACCCCACTGACTCAATCCAAGTACCGTTTCCATATCTACTTCATTAGTATCGGCAGCGGCCGGTGGCAGGGGTCCAACAGGCACATCTTGAGCAGCACCAACATTCACCCCAACAACAATTTGATCAGGTGACTCAGTGAAACTCGGCTCCTTGGCCTCCACCCCTCTTGGGCCTCCTCCTTGTCTTCCTTTCCTCGTCCCTTGTCTTTTCCTCCTCCACCTTATCTTCCTTTACCTCCTCCTCCTTCATTTGAAGCTCGCTTGCCACTCGCCTTGTAAAAATTCCATGGCCACTATGGAGTCCGTCAGTATTCATCATTATCCCTCTTTTTGAGCTTTTTTTTATTTCCTCCTTTGCTTGATGAGCTGACTATCTGCTTCTTCATGTTCTTTGTTTGAGAGAGTGAGTCTGGATGAGCTTGCTGGGTATGTAGTAGCAGCTATAGAGAGAAGAAGATAGCTTAATTTGAGCTTCTTTGAGCACAAAAGGGAGTGAAAGTGATTGCTCTCTTATATACACGACTCGCCTTGTTAAAACTCCATGGCCACTATGGAAACCATCGGCATTCATCATCATCCTTCTTTCTGAGATATTTTTGTTTCCGGCCTTGCTTGAAGCTCTCTTGCCATTCCTCTTCATGAGCTGCCTGATCTTCCTCTTTGCACTTCCTCCTTGCCCAAATGTGTTTCTCTTTGTTGACTGAGCTAACCCGTAATGAATTTGCGACAAAACAATGAAGCACATGCATAATCAAAGTATTTATTCGCAGACCAAAAAAACAAAACACATATAACTTGACGAGATATCTTGGTCATACCGGTAAATCATCGATTCGATAGAAGATGAATGGCCTCTTCCTTAATATGCACATCATATGAAATAAAGCGTCATCTTGATAATCAAAATGTCTTACTGGAATTTTCTGCAACCAAAAAACAAAAAAAGAAAAAAAAACAGATAGATAAACTATATACATATCTATAGTCTAGATACAGTAGCCTAATTAATGTATTTAGAGGTTGAAACATGGCGATCCCTTCCGTTATGGAAACATAATGAATATCCGCTATGAGATATATGTTCCACATCATATTCATAAATTTGATAAAATTAGCTAGGTACGAAATTTATTATGTTGGTCTCGCGTTGAGCTTGGTTTTTTGTTTCATTTTTGGATTCTTGACCTTTTTTCCCAAAACAATAATAATTTAAGGATATTAGTACTATTAAGAAATCTACTTAATTGTAAAAAGAAAAAAAGTTTCATAAAACATTCAACTTACCTACAAATATCATGAGCAACAAACTAAATCCGACCACAGATCAAGGGTGAAAGATTTGAGAGATAAGTGGCTTTCAAAGAGTAAGCTTTTCCAGATGTGAAGGGCATGAGGTGAGACCGTCAGACTAGGACCTAGTTTGGTATTGTTGCGAGAGATAAAATTAGATGCGAGGTAAAGCTGTTGAGGCAAAATAACCACAAGTCAACAGTGAAAGATCTGAGGTGATGAGTGAGAAAAGGAATGAAAAGGAATGGTATTAGGAAGTGGCGAGCTTTGCTAGAAATCTTAAGTGGCGGAAATGAAGAGGATGGAGTTAGACTAAGAGGAATAAGGCCTTTACATATGCATATTGTGTACTCTTCGGTTTTCTAAATGCGTTCTTTTTCATGTGAAGTATCAGTGACGAAACAATTCACGAGAAGATACTTTAGTTTTATTTATCATACCGTATCCAAATCTTCGTGTGATGACTGCGCCCTAAATTTCGTATGGTGATGTCAATATATGTACGTTGCTACTAGCTATGAGATTCTGAATATTATTTATCGCACTCAATGCGACCTATACGACCACTTCCATTTCTAGCAAATTATTGTTAAAGTGGTTAGTGTTAGAGTATAAGGTTGATTAGATTGTGACAAGTGTCAATTGTAAAAGAGTGCCATGTGTCAGTTTGTTATTGAGGTCTTGATGTCAAATGGTAGTTATACTATTAGGTATTTATGTTGTAGAAAAACCAGTATTCATTTAATGAAAAACAGAAATTGACAAGTTGACTACTTTCTCTCTCTATTTTTCTTGTGTATTCTTTCTCTCTCTAAGATCTCTTAGCTGTGTTGATATGGTATCTTCGCTGACTATGGTTCACACCGTCGGTTGATGATCATTTGCCCCCGTTCATTCATCCATTCTTTGATAACTGTTGTCATTGTTGCTGATTCAACTCGGTCGTGGTCGTCTTGAAGGTTTGATTTTTCAGTTGTCGAAGACTCGCAGCTTGTCAATCTATGGTGAAACCCTAGAAATTTGGGGATTTTTGCAGCTAGTTGTTGTGATTGTTGTTCTGGCTGCTCGCGATATTGAGGTGATATCTCTCATTCTTTGATTTTACAGAAGTTGTTGTTTCTTGTTCATCTGCTGTCTAAAATCTTCGTATTTGGAAATCGTTGCTGTATATAATCTTCGTATTTGGAGTGTTTCTTTTTTGTGAATTATTGTCAAGATTCTTCAAGATTTGTGTTCGATTGTTTGGAAATGGTTACTCCTAATCAATTGGCTCTCACTCAGTCACTGATTTCTTCCCTAATTCCTAGTGTAGGAAACACTGTCACTGTGAAACTTGATGATTCTAACTATGTGACTTGGAATTTCCAAATGGAATTACTATTGGATGGAAATGGAATTCTAGGCTTTCTTGATGGTTCAATTCATTGTCCAGCAAGATTTGATGATTTTGATTCGGACCATGAAGCTATTGATGATCCACCTACTTTGTTTGATGCTTATAAAGTGTGGAAGATTCTTGATAAAGCTTTGATGACTCTCATCACTGCTACTCTGTCTACTGCTGCTTTGTCATGTGTGATTGGTTGTAAAAGTTCTAAGGAAATGTGGACTAATCTTCGGGAAACGTTTGCGAATGTCACTAGAACTAGTATTGTACAAATGAAGATTGATCTTTAAAACATTAAGAAGGGTTCTGAATCAATTGATGGCTATCTTCAACGAATTAAGGATGCTAGAGATCAATTAGCTACTGTTGGAGTACTTATTTCTGATGAAGATATTACAATTGTTGCTTTAAGGGGTCTTCTTCCTGAGTTTAATACAATTAAGGCTGTCATTCGTGGACGTGAAAATTTGGTGTCCTTGAAAGAACTACGATCACAATTAAGGGCTGAGGAAGCTACATTGGAGGAAGTTCATAAGTCAGTCCCTGTCATGTTTGCTATGCTTACTCATACTTCTGGAACTGTTTATGAAGCTGGTGGTTCATTTGGAACAAAAACATTCAATTTAGGACAAAATCTTGGTGGGTTTTTCTGGAGATCAAACAGGTTCCATGATGACTCATTTTCAGTCCATTTCTTAGTTTCAACAATTCCCCTTACCCTCTCAGTTTCAACAATTACCATTTCCTGGACACTTTGTTTTTGTGTCTCAAACTAGTTCGGGCACATAAAACAATTTCAGGGGGAACAATTCCAAACCAAAGGGTAAAGGCAAAAAGTTCGTTTCTGGTGGAAATCAATAGTGCCCGCAACCTGCTTTTGGTAATAATTCCTATTCACAACAAAATCAAGCTATGTTTCAACAACCAGGGTAGCAATTGCAGGGAAATCAGGGAAACCAATCACTCCAAATTTGTCAAATCTATGATAGGAAAGGTTATTCAGCAATAAATTGTTTTCAACATGGCTGTCAAATCGGTCATAAAGTGGGACACACTGCTGCCACTTGTTTTGATAGAAACAATTCTTCTTCTCATGGTCAAGTCTACCATCCTTCACAGAACTATCCATCAATCTCTCAGAGTTATAAACAGTATCCTTAACAGTTTTAGGTTCCTCATCCTTCTGTGTATCAGAATGGTCAGAACTCAAGCATGCCTTTCATGTTATATCCATCAGGTCCTATGATGAACTCTAATACATATTATGCACCTGCTATGCCTACTCAATCCCACACACCAATTGCTATGAATGCTCGTACTCATGCCACTCCATCTGCACCTCAATAAGAATATTGGCTTGTTGACTCTGGAGCAACAAATTACATGACATCGGATTTGTCTAATCTTCACATGACAAATCACATGCTGGTGGTGAAGGTTTGAACATTGCTCATATTGGCAACTTTCAACTTTCCACTAAAACTCATAATTTTTTTATTAAATTATGTTCTTCATGTACCTCAATTGTCACAACACTTATTATCTATGCATCAATTGTGCAAAGACAATAATTGCAGATGTATTGTTGATGAGTTCTCTATATGTATACAGGACAAGGTCACCTAGAGAACACTATTCCAAGGACTGAGTAATAATGATGTCTATCCACTTCCTATGATTAAGCAACCAAAAGTCTTTCCAGCAGCATATCTTGGTAAAAAGGTTTCTTCTACCCTGTGGCATTGTCGTTTAGGTCACCCTACCAATCTACTTGTCAAAGCAGCTCTTATAAATCTTCCATTGATTTCAGTTGTAATTCTCATTCTCAGATTCGTAATTCCTATTTACATGGAAAGTTTACCAAACTTCCATTTCCTACATATGCATCAAAGTCTGTCATTCCCTTTAAGGTTATACATACAAATGTATGGGGTCCTGCTGCTTGTTTGTCAATAGAGGGCTATAGGTACTATGTGTCATTTATCGATGAATGTACTAGATATACTTGGATTTTTCCAATCTTTAATAAAGCTGCTGTATTTGGTATCTTTGTTCAGTTTCAAGCCTTTATTTCTAATTCTTTTGCTGCCCAAGTTAAAATTTTGCAAAGTGATGGTGGTGGAGAGTATATCAGCAATTCTTTTCAAACTTTTCTTAGGGACAAAGGCATTTTACATCAGAAATCCTACCTTTATACCCTTAAGCAAAATGGGTTAGCTGAAAGAAAAAATCAACACGTTGTTGAAACAGCTATAACTTTACTCCACCAAGTCTCTTTGCCATCCAAATTTTGGTACCATGCTTGTGCAACTGCCACCTATCTTATCAATAGGATGCCTACCCCTACCTTGAAGATGAAGTCTCCTTTTGAAGCTTTATATCACTCTCCACCTCGACTAGATCACTTAAAGGTTTTTGGCTGTGCATGCTACCCCTCTCTGAAACCCTATAGAACCAATAAGCTTGAACCTAAGACTACTATATGTATTTTCTTGGGCTATGAAGCTCAATACAAGGGATATATTTGTTATTCTGTCAAAGATAACAAATTGATTGTGTCTAGGCATGTATTGTTTGATGAAACACAATTTCCTAATCTACAAATAATCACTCATATTATGTCTTCATTATCCATCTCTTCAACTTCCACACCTACTGTTATTCATCAAAATACTTATATGCATACTCTTATCATACCTATTCTTGTACCACATGCGTGTGTACCCCCTTCCAATGCTTATATCCCTAGTGTTACTTAATCCTTCTCTCTCAGAAATGGTGATCTTGCTGCAGCTTCCAAATTTATCTAGTGGCAAACTGCCATGAAGGAAGAAATGGATGCTTTGTTACAACAGAAAACTTGGAAATGTTCCACTTCCTCCAAGTAAAAATTTGGTTGGCTGTAAATGGATTTATAAAATCAAAAGGAATCCAGATGGTTCAATTGCAAGACACAAGGCTCGGTTAGTGGCAAAGGGATTTTCTCAGGAAGTTGGTTTGGATTATTATGAAACTTTCAGTCTCGTGGTCAAGCTAACCACTGTACGATTAATGTTGTCTTTAACAGCAACTTATGGTTGGGAACTCAAGCAATTAGATGTCAAGAATGCGTTTTTACATGGTTTTCTTGAAGAGGAAGTTTACGTGGCACAACCTCAGGGCTTTATTGATAAGAATCATCCTACCTATGTCTGTAAGCTCAAGAGGTCCTTGTATGGGCTAAAGCAAGCTCCCCGAGCATGGAATGATAGGTTCACCACCTTCTTACTCTCCTTGGGGTTTAAATCATCCTATGCCGATTCGTCCTTACTTGTTAAACATGATGGCAAACATATTGTTGTGCTGTTGTTATATGTGGATGATATCATTCTCACTGGAGATAGTTCAACTTGTGTTTAATCTGTGATAGCTCAGTTGACAACTGAGTTTGCTATGAAGGATTTAGGTGTTCTTCATTATTTCCTTGGTTTACAAATTGACTATCAAGCTTAGGGGCTGTTTGTGCATCAATCTAAGTATTTTCAAGATTTACTGCATAAAACAGACATGATGCAATGTAAGCCATGTATAACTTCATGTCATCCAAATCAAAAGCTACTAAATCATGGCAGTCCGTGTTATTCAGATCCCACCACTTATAGAAGTATTGTAGGGGGCATTACAATACTTAACGTTGACTCGGCCAGACATTGCTTATTCTGTGAATCAGGTGTGTCAATTCATGCATTCACCTTTGGAATCTCACTATGTTGTTGTCAAGAGGATTTTGAGATATCTTCGAAGCACCTTAGGATGGGGTCTGTGTTTTCGACTTGGCTCATTAGGACTGAAAGCATACACAGATGCTGATTGGGCAGGTGATCCCAATGATCGAAGGTCTATTACAGGTTTTGTTGTCTTTCTTGGCTCTAATCCTATCTCTTGGAGCTCTAAAAAACAGCACACTGTTAGTAGATCATCCACAGAGGCCGAGTACAGGGCAATGGCAACGACTACTGCAGAAATTGTGTGGCTGCAACAACTATTAAAAGATATGCACATTGACAATCCTTCTCCTCCTTTACTGCATTGTGATAATCTATCTGCCATGGAATTAGCAACAAACCCTATTTTGCACTCAAAAGCTAAACATATTGAAGTTGATTGTCACTTTGTACGGGAACGTGTTCAACAAGGCACCATTTCTCTCCAATTTGTTGCTTCTGCGGATCAGCATGCAGACATATTCACTAAAGGCTTATGTTTTCCTTTGTTTACATCTCATTGTTCCAATCTTATGCTTGCTTGTTCTCGGCATAAGATTGACGCATAAGATTGAGGGGGAATGTTAGAGTATAAGGTTGATTAGATTGTGACAAGTGTCAATTGTAAAAGAGTGCCATGTGTCAGTTTGTTATTGAGGTCTTGATGTAAGATGGTAGTTATACTGTGAGGTATTTATGTTGTAGAAAAACCAGTATTCATTTAATGAAAAACAAAAATTGACAAGTCGACTACTTTCTTTCTCTATTTTTCTTGTGTATTCTTTCTCTCTCTAATATCTCTTAGCTGTGTTGATAGTTAGGGTTTCTTTAATTCAGTAATGCAAAAAAAGGTAACTAAAAACAAGATATGGCTAGAAATGAGATAGTATAGTATTTGGAGGCATGGATTAAGTGATTTGTGTGCCGATCGGGTTGCCAAAATTACCCGTTTTGCAGCATTGTTATGGGTTTACATGAGCTTGTTGGCCCTCTTGATGGTATCAGTAATCATCTAAAGGAACCACCGGTAGGAGGCGAGAAATATTTTCAATTTTTCAAGTTCATGGAAACCTCATTAAGAAATAAATAAATTTATGTACTTAAACTTGATGTCTAAAATTTAACTAGTTCTGTATAAAGTTTGGTGCTAACAAAAAATATGAGATTTTCTTAAAAATTGAATAATTATTAAGTAATCGTGTGCATTAAATTAAAAATAAAATAAAAACCATTCCATCACACATTATATATTGAAATGGTGTATTTTGGTTTGGTCTACTATGGTGAATCTATGATATCCAATGTCTTTATTCAATGTTATGACCATGTGTAATTAAGTAGATGCAATGAGCATAGCTAACTTATCGTTAATTAACGTAGCTCACTTGCAAATCGTTGTATAGAATTGTAACTTGCAATGCACGTAAGTTTTGGTTTCGTGGTAAGGTTTTTTCAAATTTGAGTGTTGGTGAATACCAGATGTATTCGGGATTACTTAAGGAAAATTGTACAGAAAGAGGATTTACGAAACCTCATCATGTTGATTAATTATGTTTCAAAGCTTTTTTGATTATTCGATGATTTAGGTATCAGTAAATCTACACCTATTGGCCGAGTATTATCATTTTCTTGTTGATAAACACCAGCATATATAGGAGGAGGATGCAAAAATCACAATAAGAAAATTACTGAAACAAGTAATTGACTAATAAAAAGACATTTGCAGCAAGCTAATAACTCTAAAACATTAATAATTAACCATCAGCACAACATATAATAGGCTGTTTAGGGGACGAATTACTACAAATTCCAAAGGCTTCCATCCCATGCATTATTTTGCCCTAGATCATCTCTCCCCCCCCCCCCCCCCCCCCCAACATCACTATTACACACAGAAGGAAAAGATAGATTGTCAAAACAATCACCGCAGGGATTCCCAAGCCCACTAGAAAAGTCCCTGTTAAAACACAAATCCTGCTCCTCCTTGCTTCTCCAGGGGGGGTCCACCCCCACCGACTCAAATTAAGGGCATGGCTGTCCCACATCAATGGGGGAAGTCAACAATGATGACTTATAATTACCCTACTCTAACTAATACTAAAGTTTTTTGTGATAAAACCTCACACCTAACTGATTGGACAGATAGTAATAATAAGTTGAGGATTTTATCGGTGTCGTCTAAAATTTCAATATGGTATCAGAGCCAACAATTACTCCATCACCTCCTAAAAGGACTGAAAACAAGTCTCGACTCCATTAGGGTCGACCTCTAGCTTTCAACTCCCAGGACCAAAAGAATCTGATCCTGGAAGAACAGAAAACAAGTCTCGCCTCCATTAGAGTCGACCTCTGACTTTCAACTCCCAGAAGGATCTGGACTCTATTAGAGCTGACCTCCTCTGACTTTCAACTCCCAGAAGGATATGGTCTCCATTAGAGCCGACCTCTAAATATGGTCCCACATGCACGTCTTGAGCAGTAGCAGCATTCACCCCATCAACATTTTGATCAGGTGACTCTGTGACACTCGGCTCCTTGGCCTCCACCCCTTCCTGGGCATCCTCCACCACTTTATCTTCCCTCACCTCCTCGTCCTTCATTTGAAGCTCTTTTTCCATTTGCCTGGTCAAAACTCCATGCCCACTATGGAGTCCGTCGGCATTCATCATCTTTCTTTCTTTGTTTTTTTTGTTTCCTCCCTTTCTCGATGAGCTGATCACTCTCTGTTTCGTTATTTTCTTTGCTTGAGAGAGAGAGAGAGAGAGAGTCTGGATGAGCTTGCTGGTATGTAGTAGTAGCTATAGAGAAGAAGATAGCTTACTTTGAGCACAGAAAGGATTGAAGTTGATCTCTTATATACACAACTCACTTAGCTATTAGGGTTTTGATGAAATAAGAGAGATTTCTTCCTGGGTTTCTAGAGTCACTCTTTACTCGAGAAAATTATATCTTTACCCAAACATATCGCGATACTTTATATTTTGTATGTAGCAGTTTAATTGCTTAAGTTCTTAAATTCAATTTCCTACGAATCAATACTATTATCTCGAGATATAACGTGATAAAAATGGTGGACATGCAGCCAAGCCACGCGGACTTTCTCCATGCAGAAAATTACAGTTTCTTTTCTGTACATTTCGGTTTCCTTGGATTGTGGTGAGTGCCTTTGATGTTCACGTTTTTACCCCACTTTTTCTTGTCTATTTTTCGCATCTGTGCGCGTTTTGCATGCAGCCACACTGTAATTGCGTTTCAATGGCAGTTTCATTGTGTATTTAATTGCATAGGAGTTAAAGAAAAGTAATGTTCTCATCTACTTCCGCCAATCCATTTGATTTTTAGCTTTTTCTTTTTTACTTGCATATCTGGAGGATGAATTCAAAAGCAGACAGAAATTTCTGTTTCACATTCAATGGAAAACAGGCTCTCAACTAAATAGATTTATAAAGTGACTTTGTTGGCAATATAAATTTTCAATTAGAGTGTTGGATACCTATATTCTAATAAAAGTAAAATTTAACACTTACTGCAAAGAGTAACTTGCATGGAATGAGTTTATTGTCACAATTTCATATAAGTCATTCTTTTGACTATGGTTCCCAAGTCCTAGTCATGGAGGCCTCAAGGCCTAGTCCTGGGGTCAAGGTCGCAAATTTGAACTAGCAAGTCTTGATCCAATTTTATTATTATTATTTTTTTTACTTAATTACTTAGTTTTTTATTGTCTTAGTACGACACAATATATCTGTTTTATGTATAAAAAGATGTAAATTTGATGAAACATTCATAATATAAAAAATATTCCTCTCTTCTTGCTCCTTTTAAAAGAATAAAATAAGCGTAAATTATTAAAAGAATCAAAAGAAAACAACTCCGCATAGGAGTTGCTAACCATTTTTCAAATAAAATTTAAAATCAGAAACTGGAAATTAAGTTTTGTAACAAATAAAATTAAAAATATCTAAAAATAATAAAAAGTAAAGTACAATTCGCTCACATGTGTTAGTGTGTGACAAGATGCTAATTTACTAGATTACAACCTAAAAAAGCTACGAGTGACGAATAATATTAACAAGAATGTAGTGTTAAGTAACTTTATTTCTTCATTTATTTGTTTATTTTTGGGTTGATTTTGCTTATTTAGATTTTTTTTTAAACCCTACATAAAATTATTCTACCCTGCACACGAGAGATATTTTGGTGTACTCTTAACACAAGACGGCAGCCCATAATAAAAGTGGAGAGATAATGAAAAACATACCATAAAAATGGGACATATCAATCATGTTGTCTACTTGTATTACAACATATGATGTACTAACTTATGTTCCAACTACACATAAAAATTTAACCCATCATACATTACCCTAAAGTGGTGATGATGCTCACCACCCTATTAATTACTCTAAAGTGGTGGTAATGCTCACCATCCAATTAATTACCATTTGTTTAGTAATTAAATGAAACTCATTTTATGGTAATCGATAGGGTGGTGAGCATCACCATCACTTTAGGGTGGTGATGAAGTCTGAAGTTGACGTGGATTAGATAGTTTTAGCTACTTCCCCTGAAAACTCGACTTTAAGCTCACGTTGTTCCTTGTTACTCAAAAGTTACCTCTTTACTCCCTGAAACTCATAATTCACTCTACTTTGCCCCTAAAACTCGATTTTGATTCCATTTTTTCCTCTGAAACTTGAAAGTCGTCTCTATAAAACTCTAAATTCGCTCCACATTCCCTTAATTAGATCTTTATATTTCTTATGTGGGTTTGAATTGGGTGCCCCAGGCTAATATCAATTTTTTTTTTCCATCTCTTCAATTTCTTTTAAACTTAATACTCTTTAATTGTTGAATGTTAACACATAATGAAATAATCAAATTTATTGCATGTGACATAGTCTTATTGGGTGTTGGGTCCCACATGTTTCAGGAGATGACCTATAAGTTTTAGGGAGAATAGAGAGTCCACAAGTGAAAGTGGAACGAAAATGGTGACTTTTAAATTATATGAAGCAAAGTGAGATCAAAATGAAATTTCAGATAGCGTAGCTAAAAATAAGCCAATTGAAAATGTTGAATGAAAAAATTGATGCAGACTTGCATACTTGTCCAGTTTAAAGGTGGCAGGAGGTAGAATTATTTGGAAAAAAAAAAACTTATCCCTCATCATCCAATAGTAGAGAGCTTTATATATAGAGACAAAAACTTTCACGATATTTCAAGGAACTCCACTAGTTTTTAAACATGTCATAAAAAGATAAAAAAAAATAAAAACAACTAAAGCCCAGTCCAAAACATGGAACAAATATTTTAAAAGACCAACCATACCCCTAAGGCTTTAGGAACCCAACCCTCACAGCTCCAAAGAAAATTAATATGTGCCATAAACTCTGCTCATCCTTGAATATTTATGCATAATCAATTCTGAAACTATATGTAGAATCGGTTTGTATCATTTATTACTAGAATCAGTTTAACCCATCATCAATCATTTTTGCAAAATTAGTTGAATCCATCTTCGACAATTTATGCAGAATCAATCCAACACATCTTTGATCATTTTTGCAGAATCAGTTCAACCAATGACCACTTTTGCAGAATCAGTTCAACCCGTCGTCGACCATTTTTGTAGAATCAGTTTAACCTGTCATCGACCATTTTTGCATAATTAGTTCAACCCGTCCTCAACTATTTTTGTAGAATCAATTCATCACATTGTTGACCATTTTTGCAAAATCAGTTCATCTCGTCCTCGACCATTTTTACAGAATCAATTCATCCTGTCCTCGACCATTTTGATAATACACAAGAAAAAAAATAACAAAAAATCAATATTATCTTGAAAAGTAGTAAAAACTAAAAAAATATATACATATATCAACCATTTTGATCACAATTGTCAACCACCGAGGAATCAAATTATCAAAAAAGTTTCTTTTAAATTGTGACTATAAAGCCATACCATTTATTGGATCTCTCAACAATGCATATTGGCTGAATAGTGACCCAAACGAAGAGAAATTATTCTAGGTTCCGGGGTCATTAGGTGACATGGGGTCCACCAACATAACTTAACACCTGTTCATTTTTAACACCAGCCCACCGCTTAAAGAAATAGTAATTCAAAATAACATTTTGGGGTTTGCCCTCCACTAGTCTCTCCTTCTTCGGGAAATTGAAAGAACAAAAAAAAATTTTGCATTTACATTATTCAAATCTATTTGATTTCGAAATTATGTTGTCTCTTTCAAGTCATATTTCAGTTGGGCATGACTAGAGAAAAGAAGCACAAGGTACCAAATCCATATTTCAATATGAAGACTAGAGTTTCGGGTGGGTGTTCATGGCAGGAGGCCATGATATGGTTGTTGGGTGGAGGGCATCAATATCAAATGGGTGATCTTGGGAGTAGCAGTGGAGGATGTTTGGATGCAAGTGGTGGTGATTTTTACCCTTTTAGTTTCCTGTATAAGGGAGAGAGGAAGGAGAGATAGTGGGATGAACCCCAATATGTTTTATTTTACAATTTTTTAAACGGTGGGTTGTGTAAAAAATGAACAGTGTCATGTTATAGATGGTGGAATTCCAGGTCAACTAATGAGCCGGGTGAATTGGAACCAATATTTCTTAAAAGAAGAGAGAGAAGGGAGCAATAAATGAAGATATAAAAGTGTGAAAAAGACTTTTCTACTATAAAAGATAATTTGGTAACTTACACTCTAGAGAAGAAAAAAAGGAAATGATGTCATATTTCACATGTATTAAATTTTGTTTCTCCTTATAATGTTTAAAAAGTGTTGTCTCAAGATATAATTAAATATTAAAAATATACTTTATGTCTAATTTTTCATTTCTATATACCAACTTATTTCAATGAGAGTCTTTAAATAGGGAGACATATATATGCACGAGTGGAAAAAGAAAAGGCAACTTTTTTTGTTTCTACTTTTATTTATGTAGTTAATTATATGAATTTAAGAATCCATGAGCATTAAGTTTGAGACTTTTGTCCATGTATATGGAGAGATTTTCCGTTGTAGTGGGTTTACGGTCTGGTATAATAAGTGTAATAATACAATTAGTTGGACATTTGGAAGAAAAAAAAATTCTAACAAATTGTATTATAGACACTTTGTTTATTGGATTGTGTTTCCAGCAAACTGAAAAAATTCTCATATATGAGGTAACCTCAAACCGGATATGGTGTGTAATTAATAGAGAATCCACTTCGACGAGCATTCTTGGTTTTCCATTAAGAGAAAATCCGATGTTGTGTGTTGTATTGAATAGCCAGACTCATACACGTCCATTGAATCCATTATTGTTCCAAAAACACTGACATAAGGCAATGCAACGTCTTTACCCTTTTGCAAAAGAAGAAATTAAAGCTCTAGATATTGAAATAAAAATTGTATCCAGAAATGTTTATTCTGTTTAATTGAATAATTAATTAAAAAAAAAAAACCTTTGGATTCTGTTTAATTGAATTACTCGAACAATTCAGATTTGAAAATGTGATCTGGTATGCTAAACTAGCTCTTAAATTAGCAGTATATTTTAAAAGGTGATAAGTTCAAAACCTTCAATCATTGACGAAGAAAAACTTTTATAAAAAATTTTATTTTAACCCATATAATCGTACTCTTCACCAAATCTAAACTTTAAATGTCAATTACCTTGTTTGTTTTAATTACAATCAAGTTTAATATGAAATTAACTCTAAAGACTGAAATTTATTAACAAACCCACATATAATAGTCAAACCCTTAACATTATCCAATCTTTCTCGGTAGCTAATGTCAAACCATAGTCGAGCTTTGTAATTCAAATTCAACTATGCAGCAGTTGTTGTATAGGTTGTATAGTTTATTCTTTGTATTTCAAATGTTCACGTGTAAAATGAGATTTGATCCCTCAAACTTATGTAATATGGTTGTAGAGTGAGATTGTAATTTTTTTAAAGAAAACATAATATTTAAACATTTCAAGGAAGAAAGGAGAACAGACTACTTTTCTATTAATATGTTATGCAATTTTTCTATTAAATAATCAAAATCATAATTTTCTACCAACAAAAGAAAGATTTCTCATACACAATACTGCCGAATGACACATATATAATACCAGTAGTTTATGCTCTGCACAAGAGTAGATGCTCCGTAACACGAGGATTTTCGGCACTCCGCTTTCTCCCATGCCACCTATTTTGCTGAGAAATAAACTTCTTTGTGCAATTTTTTAGGAAGCATTGTCGAAAATTTTGAGTAGAATTATCATTCTACATTGTCCCATATCGGTCACTATCAAAAAGTTTTTTCATTTTATAAGGTTTTGTCGGTCACTATCAAAAAGTTTTTTCATTTTATAAGGTTTTGTCTGTATTAGAAAATTATTGAAGTGATGACTTTGAAGAATAAAATTGGATTCTTGAGTTTTAGGCTTTGGAGTGTGCTAATTAATTGATAATTAATATCAAAAGATGGGTCTTGGGCTCGGGCTCTATAAATTAAATTCATTAAATAATTATTTTTAATTAATTTTGGATTTAATTAATTAATTTTTAATTTAACAGACTCATCTTTTCAGATAAAGTCTAAAACGATGAAAGAATGCCAAAGAGCAAAGTACCCCTCTGAGAAGATGTCTCCCAAAAGACGCATCCCGTATTCATACATGTTGCAAACAAGCATAAATCAATTATATATACATCCATCTGTATGGCAACACAGAAAAAATAAATTCTCCTTTTATAATCCAAAACCTTTTTACTAAGAGAACCACAAAGATATTCGCCAGAAGTCTAGTTTTCCAGTGCTGGAATCTCAATTTATATCATTGAATCTTGGTGAAGTAGATGTCCATCGAACTACAAGCACAGAGTAGGGAGGAAAGTCTATTTCAAGGACATTGCAATACACTAGCCTCGATCTTCTATTTATCTGTTTAATATTATTTCGTTTTGTTCATACTCTGTCAAAATATTTATTCGCATATATAAATTTATCATAAATTGTTGATAATTCTCCAACAAGCACTATATCCATATCCATATTTGCTCTAGAGCATGACTGTGATTAGAGTCTCAAAATTTAATGTAAGAGCCTAATAGATCGAGCAAATAGTGATTCTGTTCGGGCAAAGATTTCTCTAGAGAAGGTCTCTGGGCATTAGAACAGCTCCCAAGGGATTGGCACTTTGACGTTCGGTAGTTGGGCTCTTGCTTGTTGCTGCAATAAGAGCTTGAAGTTAGTTTTGAAAGGTGCCTTTGTGGGGCCTTAGGTATAGGCCTTGAGGCTCACAATCAAAACTAACTAAATGCTTAGGCGTGCCACTGCTATTTCAGTATAGCAGATGTAGAACGAGTGTGTTTTGAGTGGTTACTTGCGCCCCAAGTTACTTAAACTTCTTGTTATCAAAGGATTGTCGCAGATGGGTTAAGTCTGCATTAATAGCACGTTTACTAACCCATAATCAGAATGAGAATAAGGAATTCGATTCCGATTACGGATTATAACTGTGTTTACTAAAATTGGGAGGAATCAAAAGTGTGTGGGGCCCACACAAAAAATGGAATCCAATTCCTAAAATTGGAGGATTTGGATTCCCAACATATACAAGGTATTTGGATTTCGGATTGCCCAAGCAATCGGAATGTTAAATTTTTTTTCCCTTTATGCCCTCACTTACTTTCATTATTTCCAAGATTATCCTTTTAACCCTAGACTTATTTTTCTGAAAATGCTTCTAACAATTTCTTTCCATGTCCTTCTAGCTCATTAAGCATAATTCTATGCTCATTCACATTATGCACAACTCCATACATATGCCGAAGAGAAAAAACTACAACTTGAGCGAGAAAATTTAGATATTAAAGTCAATACTTAAATTTATAAAAAAATAAACAAAATCATTTTAGTATGCCTATGAAATAAAAAAGCAATTTAATTTTTTCTTACTATTATAAACTATATCAAATTTTATTAAAAAAAAAGTACATAAAATGTTTGATTTGAGACAAGGACATTTTAGTAATCATACTGGTTTATATTCCGATTTTGCTGAATTAGTAAACAACTTTATGAAATTGTATTCCGATTTCGACCAGTTTTAGTAAACAACTTCAACAAGAATCTAATTATGATTCCACCTCATTTCAATTCCTCCTCAATCCAATTCCTCCTCAATTCAATTCCTTTCAATTTGATTACGGATTAGTAAACGTGCTATAAGTTCTTTTTCTTGCCTTGTGACCAAAGACTTTTAATTCATGATCTTGTATGTTCGAATGGAGGGAGTCTAGAGCCTTTTAAATCATTTGCTTGATTCCGAGTTGCTCTTTAATTAAACAGATCTATTAGGTTAACCATATCTAGATGTAAATGGGACTCTTAAATAGGAAACAAATGGGAATAACCTGAAATACATGCTGAAAAGTACATTTAGACGATAGATCTATTAAGCTAAAGTACAAACAAAGAGACTCGGGTAAGATTTCACCTTGGCGGGTAAGGTTGAACCTCTTGCAGCCACTTCTCTTTGAGTTTACAGGGGTTGTATGCAGAAAGGGATGGATGGTAAACAGGTTTTACACGAGGGAATCAATACTACAAACACTAGGGAAGGTAGCAAAACTTTTACACTGGACAAAAGATAGCTTTTCTAAGGAAACTATTACTAAAAGGACTGAATTAGGGTTGATTTCAGCTTTTTGGAAGCAAAATCTAACTAGAGAGCAGACTTTGTATGTTTGTTTGTTTGATTGATTGAGCGCCCTTATTTTAGATGCTTGCCTCCCCTTTTATATGCAGTTTGGCCTGACTGCCTTTAGCTCTGCTTTTGCCTAAAAGCTCTTTGAGGGTAGTGAGTCATCATCTTTTTACTTGTAGTGCCACTAGGGAGTGCTTTTTAGCTGATAGTAGGTTGGCCTCCATCACTTGTCACTTTTTTTTGTTATAGACACATGGCTTGTGTCTTGGCTGAGAAGGCTTTAGTTTTTTTTGGACTCAATGCTGAGCTTCGGGCAAGTGTTCATTTAATTTGGCATCTTTGGGCCTTCCTTCATTCAAGCCCAATATTCAAATATTAACCTAAACAAATTCTGACTAGTCTTCCTTTGAATTTCTAACATGTAACCTAATCGAAGAAATAACATACAAAATATATATCACCTTAGTTTTTGTGTGCTTATGTAGGAGGTGTGGATGGTAATTTACAAAAAAAAATTGACATAAAATCCAATGAGGAGGTAAGGTTTGTTGAGCGAAACATAACTTTTCATTAATTTCAGAGAAAATGGATGTATTAGAGAAAATGTATGCTTCATATGAGTATGCGAAAATTGAAAGGGTGTATGAGAGATAAAAAAAATGGGCGTGTGAATACAGTGGTGAAGCTAGGATTTACCCCGAGGGGAGGGACGAAATTCAAAAGAGTGCAAGGTTCAATCGAAGTGGTTTTATATTTTAGAGTGCAAAGTTTTGAGTCAATATTCATAGTAGAAAATAGCCTCTCCACCAATGCGGTTGTAAGTGGTAATATCAAAGCCAATGTAATAAGCTTAATTTGGCTAGTCAGGCAGCGGACTGGGGCCTAGTAGCTAGGCACCTAGGCGAGATCTAGGCAAGAGCCTAGATGGATTTAAATATCGTAAAATAAGCATTAAACAATATTTACATTATTTTTTAAAAAAGTACTACAAAATTTATAAATAATGTGAGAGTTTAAGATAAATACAGTAGAGGTCTTAAAAGGAAAAAAAAAAAAAAAAGACAATACTTGAGTACTCACCATTTAGTACCAATTTTACTCACTAGACTTTGTGGCCCAATAAAATTACGATAGTTGTCATTCTTAACTCTCTAACCAAACAACAACAGATCTACTATTCTAGCAACCAAACACTTTAGATATCACCCTCAATACCTCTTCTCTGTCGCCCACCCCCCCCCCCCCCCCCCGACTACACCCCGCCCAATCCATTCCTTTTCCGGTGATCCCAATGCCAATAACCTCCACCATCTCCACTAGAATCAGAATCAGGAGATCGAGAATGTCGTCGCTGGAAACAGAGGCATCCAACAATCATCATCGAAGTAAGCCACCACCAATGAGCTCTTCATTCTGCTGCTCAACTTGTCCATGGTCAATAATTTGGGATTTTTTTTATTTTATAGTTTTAATCATTCTTATCCTATGTCAATTGATGTTATTGCCTATCAAGTTTCGCACATGAATCAAACTGTGTGTTTGTATAAGATATGAACTATGATGAACATCAAATTTATGGCGGAGATGAATCTGTGTAGCGAGTTTTTTGTTGGCTTTAATTTTCTTCAGTTGTCACCGTTTGGTATAGGGAATATTAAAACTGAAAAGCCTTCATCTTCTTCACAAGTTCCGCCGCTGGTCAAAGTTCAAAAAACACTTGTTTGCAATTATCTTAGAATGAGCCAATATCCTAAATCGACTAGAAGCAAAAGAGGAATGAAACTCTCAGATACCATAAGTACCTAATGATAGTTCAGCTACAACTAAATTTATTAGGGTTAAAAGTTTTTCTTTCTCTTTACCTCTATGAGTAAAGTTTTGACTTAGGCATCATAAAGTGGTTTTGCACGCCCTTCACATAGGCATGGTTTGGTATAGAAACCAATATCTTCTTAAGTAAGAAACAAAGTTTAGAGAGAAAAGGAGAAGTGTAGAGAGAGATTGAATTGTCAGAAAAATTTTTCTCATTACTTGATAATGTTATTACAATATAGAGTATATATACCCCTTGGCTTTGTACAACAATGCCTTTACTAACCATTACTAATTACATGTTATACCACAACTATTCTCAACTAACAATTTACTGTTATAACAAACCAACAGCTTTTAATGATGAGGCATTACCTCAATACACCCCCTTAAGCTAATATTGAACTCAACAAGAGCTCCAATTGGAAGCTTGGACTTCAAGTAACAAAACCTGTTTTTGGAAAGAGACTTAGTGTAAATATCAACCAACTGATCTTCACTACAAACAAACTGAATATTGATGAGATTTGCAAGAACCAACTATCAGATATAGTGATAATCTATTTCAATATGTTTAGTTCATGCATGAAAAATAGGATTTGAAGCTAGAAAGATAGCTGATATATTATCACACCATAAATTGGGAATAGAACAAAGAGAGAAACCAATATCAACAACTGTGTGTTCCAAGGACTGATACTCAGCTTCTGTGGATGATTGAGCTACAGTAGCTTATTTCTTTGCACTCCAGCTAATTAAGTTTGAACCAAGAAAAACACTATAACCACTAGTGGATCTACGATCGAACGTGCAACCTACCCAATTTGCATCCGAGTATACAGTGAGATGAAGATGACCTTTCTTAAACCAAATTCCTTGAGAAATTGAACCTTTCAAATATTGAATAACTCTTTTAGCAGCTTGCATATGTTGTTTTCTAGGAGCATGCATAAATTGGAAAATTCAATTCACTACAAAATAAAGATCAGGTCTTGTCCAAGTTAAATATTGGAGATCACCAACAATGGATGTGCAATCAGTGGGATTAGATAGACAATGACCACTGTGATTAAGCTTGGTGGAACTGAGAGGAGTGCAACAAGGCTAAGAACCTTCCATATTTGTCTTTTTAAGAAGATCAAGAAGATACTTGCTTTGGTGAAGAAAGAACCCTTAGGTGTTCTTTGAACTTCTAGCCCCAAAAAATAATGTAAAGGCCCCAAATCTTTAACTGGAAAGATAACACTTAATTTTTTAATAGAAGATTGACATAACGCAGTATTGGGCCTTGTAACAAGAATATCATCTACATATACCATCACTATTACCAAGGTAGGTCATTTGAAGACAAATAAAGAGGCATCTGAAAAGGATTGAACAAAACCAAAAGTATATAAGAACTAAAAAAAACTTGTCAAACCAAGCCCTTGGTGCCTATTTTAGGCCATAAAGGGACTTTCTCAATTTGCAAACATGATGAGGCATTAAGGGATCAATAAAACATGCAGGTTGTTCCATATACACATCTTCTTTTAAATCACCATGAAGAAAAGCATTGGTTATATCCAACTGATTTAAGAGACAATTGAATTGGACTGCAAGAGATAGAAGAACTCTTATGGTTACTGATTTAGCTACATGACTAAATGTATCTTGATAGTCAATACTAGTCAATTGATCAAATCCCTTTGCCACAAGAGGGCTTTATATATGTCTATAGTGCCATCAGGTTTCTTTTTAATTCGAAACACTCACTTACATCCAACAACATTCTAAGAATTTAAGGCAGGGACTAAGGGCCATGTACCAGTGGATTGCAATGCATTAAATTCTTCTTGCATTGCAAATCTCCAGTAAGCATATTTGGATACCTACAAGTATGTATTGGGAACATACTCAAGATCAATGGGAATAAGATGTTTGGCTGCTGAATATGCCTTAGGCTTGAATATTCCAGCTTTTGATCTAGTGACCATAGGGTGAGTATTGACAGCATTAACAATTAGAGTAGAGACAGATGAACTAGTAATAGAGTCACTTTGAACATTGTGATTATCTGCGGTAGATGTAGGAGATACACCGTGAGATCCAATGTGAGAATTGGATAATAGATCAAATGCAGGACCATCTTGAGTAGCTGAATGATTAGTAGATGTAGGCAAAGAGAATTGCAAATCAACCAATGGTGAGCTAGCAAAATATTGGGAACTAATGATAGCTTGGTGGACTTGTGAAATTGATAGGTGCCTTCATCATAGATGACATGTCGAGATATATAAATCCTACCAGTAGTTGGATTAAGACATATGTAGCCTTTATGTTGTAAACTGTAACCAAGAAGCACACAAGGTTCACTTTTTGGACCCAATTTGGAATGAACATAAGGCTTAAGCCAGGGAGATCAGCTGCAACAAAAAACTTTAAGTCTTAAATAATTACAAGGCTTGTTAAAAAGTAACTCTTATAGAGACTTTGATAACCCATAAATCTACAATCTGTTGATCAAATATAAACTATGGAGAATGCTTCCACCCGATAGAGATGAGGAACCTTGTAAGCAACAAGTAGAGTTCTTGCAGTTTCGACAAGAGTCTATGCTTTCTCTTAGCACATCCATTTTTTTCAGGCGTATGGGGACAACTTAACTGATAAAGAATGCAATGAGTACTGAGCAAAAAGTTAAAAGCATTGGAAGTTAATTCACCCCCTGAATCTGTATGCAAAATCTTTATTTTATTACCAAGAGAGTTTTCTACATAAGACTTGAATACAACAAAAGTATGAAAAGCTTCATACTTAGCTTTTAAAGGAAATAGCCAATTATACTTGATGTGGTCATCAACAAGTAACATGTAATACTAAAAACCACTAAGTGAAATACTTGAGGCAAAACCCCACAAGTCACAATGAAGCAACTCTAAACATTGAGTTGATGAAGAACTAGTAACATGAAAAGGGAGTTTGATAATTGCCACGAGAGTAATTGCCTCGATTGTTGTCTTGATAGTTATTACGAGTAAAATTCCCTCGATTGTTCCCTTTGTTGGTGTTGTAACTGCGATTGTTGTTATAACCTCGATTAGAATTATGCCGGAATGAATTTTGTAGGGGCTGCTGTTGAACAAAAAATACATGTAGATAAATGGGGAGAAGAGGTGCCTGAGACTGCACAAAGAAAGCCCGAAAGGACTCAATGATGGTGGATGACATAGGTTGCTTTCTGCAAGCCATAAAGATCTCCTTTGTAAGTAATAGGCCATGAAGTTCATCAAGAGAGTTAGATGAGAGATGAAGCCTAATCAAGTCAATGAAAGACTCAAATTCATTAGGTAATCCATGAAGAGACACTGCAATTAAATCACAATCATGAACTGCAGAGCCAATAGTTATAAGAGAATCGGAAATTTTTTTGATTTATTGTAGATACTCCTAGATCAATTGAGAGCTTTTTTGGACTAATTGAAGATGAGATCGTAATTGATGAATATGAGCATTAGATACACCACCAAATCATTGCTCAAGTTTGATCCAGAAATCGCATGATGATGAAACACCAACAATGAAAGGAATAATTTCCTCAGATAGCATAGAATTCAACCAAATGAGAAGGTTTTGATCCTTTTCGTACCACAATTTGAAGACAGGGTTGAGAGAACAATCATGCAAGAGCGATAACAAACATGATTCAATGCCGTTAATGATGCTGATGAGCTTGTACCAGTGGAGGATCGATGTAAACAAGGCACGCCATGGAAGGTAGTTCGATCGGGACCATGCTACCTATATTCTGAATCGTCAAAGAGGAATACGAATTCGATGCTGAAGAAATTCCAGAAATTCCAAAGAAATTAGGGTTTGGCAATGTCGGTTCGATCGGAGAAGGCGACTCCGAGGGTGATGCCATGATCGATAGAGATCAAATCAGAACACAAACCAGAGACTGAATTTACAAATCAGAAGAGAAAATCAACGAACATTCATCGATTGAACAACGAAAGAGGATAAATCGCCGTGAGGCAGAGAGGCGTGATACCATATAGAAACCAATATCTTCTTGAGTAAGAAATAGAGTATAGAGAGAGAATGAGAAATGTAGAGAGAGATTGAATTGTCAGAAAAATGTTCTCAATACTTGATAATGTTTTACAATAGAGAGTACATATAGCCCTTGGCTTTGTACAACAATGCCCTTAACTAACTATGACTAATCACATGTTATACCACAAATAATCTCAACTAATAATTTACTGTTATAACAAACTAACAACTTTTGATGATGAGGCATTACCTCAAATTTGGCACAAAAATAAAGCATCAGTTAACTGAAAGTAACATAACCTCTTGAAAATAATTGGTTGGATGGGAACTTTAACTCCTCATACAATTCTACTATGTACGTGAAGAAAGTTGAGGTTCCATCATATAACTAATTGATAATATAAAAAGTATTCATTTTACTTATAAGCACGTGCAAGGTCTCCGATGCAGGATTCATACTCTCAACAATACAGAGGTTGCAGAGAAAGTAACATATACCTTTAATACTAAATTAAGTTAATTAAGAGAAACATATTCATTATTTGTGGATGACTCTAAGATAAAGTGACTTTCATCATCTCTAATATATGTGTGTGCGTGCTTGCATCTGTTGGTTTATTTCCCGGAGGTAAATTAACCAATTCCCATGTATTATTTTGCATTATGGATTCCATTTCACTTTGAATAACTTCTTTCCAATAAGGTGCTTCAGAGGATTCTAATGCAGTGTTATAAGTTTCAGGCTCATCTTTGGTTAAATAAGTGAGGAAACTAGGACCAAAATCTTTTGCAAATTTTGCTCTTTTACTCTTTTGTGGTTCCAAATCTTGAATTTGGACTCTAGAAGTTGAAGCATGATTATCGTCATTATTTTTCGTAGTATCATCATGTACTCTTTTATTCAAAACATATGACCTATCTTTATAAGGAAAATTTTCCTCAAAGAACTCGACTTCCGCAGATTCAAGTATTGTATTTACATGAATGCCTGCAATTTCAAATTTATGAACCAAAAATATGTATGCTGAACTATTATTAGCATGACCAATAAATATGCAATCCACCGTTTTTGGTCCAAGTTTTTGTCTCTTCGGAAGAGGCACGTGAACTTTTGCAAGACAACCCCACACTTTCAAAGTTTTATATGTAGGTCCTACCTTTCCAGATTTCATAAGGAGATTGATTAGTCTTCTTAAGTGGAATTCGGTTCAATATCGTGTTGGCAGCAAGGAGTGCCTCACCCCATAAATTATGTGGTGCACCAGAACTGTTTAACATGGAATTAATCATATCTTTCAATGTTCGATTTTTTCATTTAGCTATTCCGTTTTGTTGAGGAGTATATGGTGCTGTTGTTTGATGTATTATTCCATGTTTTGAACAAAATTCTACAGTCATTAGATTCATATTCACCACCTCTATCCGACCTTAAGACTTTTATTCTTTTGTCTAGTTGATTTTCGACTTCAGCTTTAAATGTTTTAAACATGTTTTAAGATTCATCTTTGTTATGAATCAAATAGACATAACAATACTTGCTGCAATCATCAATGAAAGAAATATAGTAGTTCTTTCCTCCACGAGTTGATGTGGACTTGAAATCACAAAGATCACTATGGATTAAACCAAGTACTTCATTGGATTTTTCCACTAATTTATATGAATGTCTTGCATATTTGGATTTTGTGCATATCTCACATTTAGATACTTTGTTCATGGAACATTTCGGCAATAGGCCTAAGTTAACCATTCTTTGAAGAGAACAAAAATTAACATGTCGTAAACTTGTATGCCATAATGTAGAGGACTCAATCAAGTAAGTAGAAGAAACACTAGGTTTGT
Source organism: Pyrus communis (assembly GCF_041283825.1). Classification (NCBI taxonomy): domain Eukaryota; kingdom Viridiplantae; phylum Streptophyta; class Magnoliopsida; order Rosales; family Rosaceae; genus Pyrus; species Pyrus communis. The sequence goes on along the minus strand of NC_142581.1, from coordinate 25,571,447 downwards.
TATTATTATTAATAGCATCAGCAGAAAGTACATTCAATTTAAAAAGCCCCTCAACCAGGTAGCCCTCTTCCACATACACCCTACCCTTGGTGATCACAAACTTATTAGATTCAAAGACTAATTTGAAACCTTTGTTACTCAGAAGCAATTTAGAAATCAAATTCTTGCGAATATCAGGAACATGTAGAACATTGGTGAGTGAAAGCTCTTTTCCAGAAGTGAGTTTAAGCGTCAATTTTCCCTTCCCTACAATGGCAGATGCAGTTGCATTTCCCATGTACAAATTTTCTCCACCATCAATTGATTAGTAAGAAACAAATAAATTCCAATTAGCACAAACATGTCGTGTTGCTTTTGTATCAACCCACCAGTCATTGGAATTAGTCAATAAATTGACCTCAAGATGCAACAGCGACAAACTTGTCTTCTGCAATGTTTGCTTGATTGGAATTCTCAGTATTCTAATCCTTCTTGTGGCAACAATCATTTGCCCTATGACCTATCTTTCCACAAACTCAACAACCTCCTTTGATTTTCTTGAAGGTTTTCCCTTTTGCAACAGTTAGTGATTTATTTGCAGCATCATTGCCTTTGTTTTTCTGATGGTGTTTTACCTTGTGTGAGTCTCCTCTTTCCATAATATTGGCTTTTGCTTCTAGCGATGAGGCATCATACTTCTCATTTTTGCGATGATCATCTTCCACACGCAGTTTAAGAGTCAATTGATCCATGATTTTGTCTTCATTTAGATGCTTCAGATAAATCTTAAAGTCTTTCCAATTCAAAAGCTGTTTCTCTATAATAGAGTCAACCACAAAGCCTTCTTTCAGACCAAGATTCTTTTTATCTAACTCATGAACAATCACTTAGAGTTTTTCAACTTGCTTTACAACAGACTTGGTGTCACTCATCTTGTAATTCAAAAGTTTTCCGATCACAAACTTCTTGGAACTACCCACTTCAGACTTATATTTTTTGTCCAAAGACTCCCACAGATCTTTAGCCATCTTATTTGATGAATAAACATCATACAAAGAGTCATCTAAAACATTCAAAATGTAGTTCCTGCATATAAATTCATTGTGAGTCCAGGCTTTTATAACATGCATAATTTCAACAGGAATATCTCCCTCTTCTGGTGCTTCAAGAGCCTCAGAAGTAATGACGTGACTCAAGTTCAAAGTTGTCAAGCAGAACAACATCTTCTATTGTCAACGTTTAAAATCAACTCCCTTGAATTTCTCAAGTTTCTCAACGTGTGGCTTGATGACACCAACATTTGATTGATCCATGGAATAAAATTTCTCTCTTAGATTATTAAAACCAATCAAATGTTAATTATACAATATATAATAATTTGCACATTTTATGTCGAGTTACAATTTCACTATAGATACAATATACCAGAATATGAACAATTAATAAAATTGCATATAAAATCACTGACTTGTTTATGGAAAATAGAGGCTTGTAGTAGCAATCTTGTAAGACAGAACTTCGTCCCTACATAGGTGCAGTAGTTCAACGAACATCTATCTTTCAGGATACAACTATCTAACCCAAGTTCTCGCACTCAAACTTGGATTCTCGGCGAATTTACTATGTGTTTCTCTATGAAGGATTAAAGAGCAATGGAATTGCATATACTTTTCTGATATCACAGCCATATATATAATGGCGTTTTTTAACAGTTATGGCTGTTCATTCTTATCCTTTCAAAAAAGATGTAACTTTTTTTGTAAATAGTCTTACCCTTTCGGAAAAACTGAATCTTGAAATCAAAAACGTAAAAATTGTACTGCTGTTTTTCATCCATCCAAGCCTTCCAAGTCCAAGGCCTACGGTCTATTACTTTGGCCCAATTCATTTCAAACAATAAGTGAGTTAACTCACTTATAAAGGGGAAATAGAAAAGGTGTATGGGCGATGTGGGACAAAGTCCCTCACAAGTTCCAACACTAAGAAGATGGGAGAGAGTTTGAACCCGATAAGCAATGGGTTGTCTCTCAAGTCTTATCCATCAACGTAATTCACCAATTGCATATGCATTGTTTGCTTGAAGCACAAGGTTACAAGTTTTTTCAATTAATAAAACATATCTTCTAGGGTAGTATACTACTGTATTGTCTTCCGTATTACTTAATCCCACATGGTTATGGTTCTTGTCAAGCTGTTAATGCAAATTTTTGTAAACTAAAGACTAATAGGGTAATGGGCTGCTCAAAGTTTGGTTGATTAAAGTATCTTGGCACAGTTTCTCTAGTCATTTTCAGTGGCATAATTAGTTCTCATTCTTGGAACACAAATGTGGAAAGAAACAATGGTAAGGATTGGTATTTACGAAAGCACGATTTACATATATAATTGTTAAACTTAAGTATAGCCTGCTCTGATACCATATTAAAATTTAAGCATTTAATCTAAAAACAAATGACAATTAGGAGGAAGAGAGAAGATTATTTAAACCACCTAGGCAGAACTTTCTAAGCCCACTAGAAATTTCCCGCCAAACCACAAATCCTGCTCCTCCTTTCTTCTCCAGGGAATCAACCCCACTGACTCAATCCAAGTACTGTTTCCATATCTACTTCATTAGTATCGGCAGCGGCCGGTGGCAGGGGTCCAACAGGCACATCTTGAGCAGCACCAACATTCACCCCAACAACAATTAATTTGATCAGGTGACTCAGTGAAACTCGGCTCCTTGGCCTCCACCCCCTCTTGGGCCTCCTCCTTGTCTTCTTTTCCTCTTCCCTTGTCTTTTCCTCCTCCACCTTATCTTCCTTTACCTCCTCCTCCTTCATTTGAAGCTCTCTTGCCACTCGCCTTGTAAAATTTCCATGGCCACAATGGAGTCCGTCAGTATTCATCATCATCCCTCTTTTTGAGCTTTTTTTTGTTTCCTCCTTTGCTTGATGAGCTGACTATCTGCTTCTTCATTTTCTTTGTTTGAGAGAGTGAGTCTGGATGAGCTTGCTGGGTATGTAGTAGCAGCTATAGAGAGAAGAAGATAGCTTAATTTGAGCTTCTTTGAGCACAAAAGGGAGTGAAAGTGATTGCTCTCTTATATACACTACTCGCCTTGTCAAAACTCCATGGCCACTATGGAAACCATCAGCATTCATCATCATCCTTCTTTCTGAGCTATTTTTGTTTCCGGCCTTGCTTGAAGCTCTCTTGCCATTCGTCTTCATGAGATGCCTGATCATGCATAATCAAAGTATTTATTCGCAGACCAATAAAAAACACGTATAACTTAAAGAGATATCTTGGTTATACCATACAATTAAGTAATCTGGTAAATCATCGATTCGATAGAAATGAATGCCATCATTCTTAATATGCATATCATTTGAAATAAAGCTTCATCCCGATAATCAAAAGGTCTTACTGGAATTTTCTGCAACAAAAACAAAAATAAATAGATAAATAAACTATAAGTAGATACAGTAGCCCAATTAATGTATTTAGAGGGTGAAACATGACCATCCTTTCCGTTATGGACACATAATGAATATCCTCTATGAGATATATGTTCCACATCATATTCATAAATTTGATAAAATTAGCTGGGTACGAAATTTATTATGTTGGTCTCGCGTTGAGCTTGGTTCTTTGTTTCACTTTTGGATTCTTGACCTTTTTTGCCAAAAACAATAATAATTTGAGGACGTCAGTACTATTAAGAAACTCTACTTAATTGTAATAAGAAAAAAAGTTTCATAAAACATTCATCTTACCTACAAATATCACGAGCAACAAACTAAATCCGACCACAGATCAAGGGTGATTTGAGAGATAAGTGACTTTCAAAGAGTAAGCTTTTCAAGATGTGAAGGCTCAAGATGTGAAGGGCTTGAGGTGAGACCGGCCGTCAGACTAAGACACAGTTTGTATTGTTGCAAGAGATAATTTTAGATGCGAGGTAAAGCTGTTGTGAGGCAAAATAACCACAAGTCAACAGTGAAAGATCTGAGGTGATGAGTGAGAAAAGGAATGAAAAAGATTGGTATTAGGAAGTGGCGAGCTTTGCTAGAAATATTCAGTGGCGGAAATGAAGAGGATGGTGCTAGACTAAGAGGAATGAGGCCTTTATATATGCATATTATGCACTCTTTGGTTTTGTAAAGACGTTCTTTTTCACGTGAAGTATCAGTGACGAAACAATTCACGATAAGATATTTAGTTTTATTTATCATACCGTGCTCAAATCTTCGCGTGGTGACCATACCCTAAATTTCACGCAGTGATGTCAATATATGTATGTAGCTACTAGCTATGAGATTGTGAATATTATTTATCACACTCAATGCGACCTATATGACAACTTCCATTTCTAGCAAATTATTGTTAAAGTGGTCAAGGCTTCTTTAATTCAATAATGCAAAAAAAGGTAACTAAAAGCAAGATAAGGCTAGAAATGAGATAGTACAGTATTTGGAGGCATGGATTAAGTGATCTGTGTGCTGATCGTGTTGCCAAAATTACCTGTTTTGAAGCATTGTTATGGGTTTACTTGAGCTTGTTGGCCTTCTTGATGGTATCAGTAATCAAGATATGGCTAGAAATTAGAAAGTACAGTATCTGGAGGCATGGATGAAGTGATTTGTGTGCTGATTAGGTTGCCAAAATTACCTGTTTTGCAGTGATAGGATTTTTAGTACTTGTGTAAATAGGGTTAAAATCACTGGAAATACTTGCAAGAATACAAGGTAATTGTAATATAAATGATCATGCAAGGTCGTTGTCCCCAAGGATTGTTTGACTAATTTGTAATTAAATCAACTCTTAATTAACTATTAAAACAGATTTTTATCAAAGATTTGAGATTTATGAATTTGAAAAGATTAAATTAACAATAAAAGAAATATAACAATTTGAAAATAATGGCAGCAAGTAAGAAAAACGTCTTTAAAATTAACAATTTAGAGAAATCTAGGGTTTAGCCGTCACCGTCATAATCCTATGCAAAGCTATCAATTACGTATGAATTTCCATATATATGCTTTGATGGTTAGGTTTTCCTAATGCATATTTACCTTGTGATGTTCAAGCAAAAACGTATATCTAACATGCAATCTGTCTGTGATGTTCAGATCAAATATAAACATGCAAAACTCATTAAGTTTCGTGAAAACCCTCTGAAAAACCATGCAACCCTTAAGAGCGTGATGTTCGCCTTAAGTGAACTTACAATTACTAATCACAAGAAACCCTCCTCAATTTCAGAGTGATGTTCCAACAGAAATTGCATCAAATTACTTGTCTAAATACCTTAATAGTGATCAATCATTAAAATATATAGATAGTTTTAATCGCAATGATTAATAATTCAAAGCAAGTGTGCATCCATTCATAAGCAAATTAATAAAATCACATATTCATGCTAAGGCTTATGGCCTAACCCTAGCAAAGAAATTAGTTACGCATATTCATAATAAAAATCAAAGAAAATATTATTAAGAAGAAAAAGAATGAAAACACCTTAAATTAGAAAATCTCCAAGAACCCTAACAAAGTGTGAAGTTGAATAATAATCAACCCCTCTTTTAACTAGAACTGGTCAAACCCTTTTGATCTCCCCCTAAAGCTAGCGCACAAACCCTAACAACAAAGTGTTTCATTCCCACTAAGAAACTAAATAATAATAAAATAAAATAGAAAATAAAGTCCTAATTAAACTAGGAAAATCTGCCAAATACTTGTCCAGCCACGTTTTAGCCTCAGATACCCTCCAAATCCGGCCCATAATAGCTTGTTTTGAAGATTGAACACATCTCCAGAAAGCTATGAACTGTGACATCCCACATCGCCCATGGGGTGATCCTTAAATGTATATTCTCATCCTTACCTAGCACGAGGCCTTTTGGGAGCTCACTGGCTTCGGGTTCCGTAGGAACTCCGAAGTTAAGCGAGAAGGGGGCTAAAGCAATCTCATGATGGGTGACCCACTGGGAAGTTGCTCGTGAGTTCCCAAAAACAAAACCGTGAGGGAATGGTAAGCCCAAAGCGGACAATATCGTGCTACGGTGGTGGAGCGGGCCCGGGAAGTGATCCGCCCCGGGCCGGGATGTGACAATTTGGTATCAAAGCCTAACCCTGGCCGTGGTGTGCCGACGAGGACGTCGGGCCCCTAAGGGGGGTGGATTGTGACATCCCACATCGCCCAGGGGGTGATCCTTAAATGTATATTCTCATCCTTACCTAGCACGAGGCCTTTTGGGAGCTCACTGGCTTCGGGTTCCGTAGGAACTCCGAAGTTAAGCGAGAAGGGGGCTAGAGCAATCCCATGATGGGTGACCCACTGGGAAGTTGCTCGTGAGTTCCCAAAAACAAAACCGTGAGGGAATGGTAAGCCCAAAGCGGACAATATCGTGCTACGATGGTGGAGCGGGTCCGGAAAGTGATCCGCTCCGGGCCGGGATGTGACAATGAACCGAGGTCACCTTGGGCTCCAAAAACACAATTCAAGCCCAAAACGTCACTATTCCAACACCGCGCACTACTCCTTTATTTTATTGCCAGAAAATCGCCGCTTGGTGGAAAAATCTGATATCTTGATACGACCAAGCCAAGTGACTCACGAACATCCTCTAACTGGAATTACTCCAAAATTCGTCCATTTGGTCTTGTTTTGCTCCAGAGGAAGTCGAAAAATACAATTCAAAGTATCAAAATTCTTCCAAAATATTAACCAAAATATACTAAGAATAGAGTTAAATATATAATATAAAATCTACTCATCATGCAACATTGTTATGGGTTTACATGAGCTTGTTGGCCCATAATCATCTAAAGGAACCACCGGTAGGAGACGAGAAATATTTTCAATTGCCAAGTTCATGGAAACCTCATTCAAAAATAATAAATTTCTATACTTAAACTTGATGTCTAAAATGTAACTAGTTCTGTATAAAGTCTGGAGCTAACAAAATTATGAGAAATTCTTAAAAATTGAATAATTATTAAGTAATAGTGTACATTAAAATTAAAAAGAAAAATAAAAACCATTCCATCACACATTATAAATATTAAAATGGCGTATTTTGGTTTGGTCTACTATGGTGAATCTATGATATCCAAAGTCTTTATTAAATGTTGTGACCATGTGTAATTAAGTAGATGCAATGAGCATAGCTAACTTAGCGTTAATTAACGTAGCTCACTTGCAAATCGTTGTATAGAAATGTAACTTGCAACGTACGTAAGTTTTGGTTTCGTGGTAAGGTTTTTTCAAATTTGAGTGTTGGCGAATACCAGATGTATTCGGGAATACTTAAGGAAAATTGTACAGAAAGAGGATTTAAGAAGCCTCATCTTGTTGATTAATTATGTTTCAAAGCTTTTTTTTATTATCCGATGATTTAGTATCAGTAAATCTACACCTATTGGCCGAGTATTATCATTTTCTTGTTGATAAACACCAGCATATATAGGAGGAGGATGCAAAAATCACAATAAGAAAATTACTGAAACAAGTAATTGACTAATAAAAAGACATTTGCAGCAAGCTAATAACTCTAAAACATTAATAATTAACCATCAGCACAACATATAATAGACTGTTTAGTAGACGAATTATCTCCAAATTCCAAAGGCTTCCGTCCCATGCATTATTTTGTCCTAGATCATCCCCTGCAACATCACTATTTTATACAGAAGTAAAAGATAGATCGTCAAAACAATCACCGTAGGGATTCCCAAGCCCACTAGAAAAGTCCCCGTAAACCCAAATCCTGCTCCTCCTTGCTTCTCCAGGGAGTCCACCCCCACTGACTCAAATTAAGTGTTAGCTATCCCACATCGGTGGGGGAAGTCAACAATGACTTTCAATATAATTACTCTACTTTAACTAATAATGAAATTTTTTGTGGTAAAATCTCACACATGACGGATTAGACAGATAGTAATTACCAAGTTGAGGAATGTATCAGTGTTGTCTAAAATTCCAACATGATATCAGAGCGCACGATTACTCCATCACCTCTTGAAAGGACTAAAAACAAGTCTTGACTCCATTAGAGTCGACCACTGACTTTCAACACCATCACCTCCTGGAAGGACTGAAAACAAGTCTCGACTCCATTAGAGTCGACCTCTGACTTTCAACTCCGAGAAGGATCTAGACTCCATTAGAGTCGACCTTTGACTTTCAACTCCATCACCTCCTGGAAGGACTGAAAACAAGTCTCGATTCCATTAGAGTCGATCTCTGAGTTTCAACTCCCAAAAGAATTTGGACTCTGTTTGAGCTGACCTTTAAATGAGGTTCCACATGAGAGGGCCTCCGGGCCCATCGATTTAAAATGGGTTTTTGAATTTTAATCCTTCAAAAAGATTAAAATTAAAAAATAAAAAATAAATAAAAAAAACCTAGTGTTAGATTGATTATTGATTTTAGACCCTTAATATGTACTTAATTCAAATACATATTATATTTTTGTTTTTATATTTAATAGAATTTTTGTTGTGAAAGTTTTTATATTTAATAGATAACTTATTTAATGTTATTACATTAAATTTTAAATTTATTATTATACAATTTTATTTAACTTTCTCCAATTAATGTACCTAAACATCCATATCATAATATATTTTACTAAATTAGTGTACCGAAATACCCGTACCTAAATATATTATAGTGAATTAGTGGCAGATAAGAAAATATGTAAAAACATAAGTGTACCAAAATTCCATACCTAACTATATGATACTAAACTAGTGTACCGAAATGTCGGTACCTAAATATATTATACTAAACTAGTGTACCGAAATGTCCATGCCTAAACATATTATACTAACCCATTGTATCGAAATGTTCGTACCTAAATATATTTTTATGAATTAGTGACAGATAAGAAAATATGCAAAAACATAAGTGTACCGAAAAATCTTTACAAAAATATTTTCTTATATAAGATGCCTACCATAATGAGAATTAAAATTTATAATATTTTCATAAAATTTAAATTCATAAAATTATAAATAAAAAAAGAAACATTGAATACATATGCTGATATTAAATAGAGTATAGGGACTAAAATTAATTTTTAATTTTGTATAAGACATTTTTCTAAACTTCATCTTATTTAGGGATTAAAAGCTAGTTTTCTATTTAAAATTCCAACATTAAGTACCGATGCCATATCTTCATTAGTATCGGCAGCCGGCGGTGACTGTGGTCCCACATGCACGTCTTGGCCAGTGACAGCATTCACCCAATCAACATTTTGATCAGGTTACTCAGTGACACTCGGCTCCTTGGCCTCCACCCCTTCCTGGGCCTCCTCCTTTTTTTCTTCCTCTTCCTCGTCCTTTTTCTTCACCAACTCCTCCTTCATTTGAAGCTCTCTTGCCATTTACCTGGTCAAAACTCCGTACCCAACATGGAATCTGTCGGCATTCATCATCTTTCTTTCTTTGTTTTTGTTTTTTTTTTTTTTTTTTTTGTTTCCTCCCTTGCTCGATGAGCTCATTGTCTGCTTCGTCATTTTCTTTTCTTGAGAGAGAGAGTCTGGATGAGCTTGCTGGTATGTAGTAGTAGCTATAGAGACGAAGATAGCTTACTTTGAGCACAGAAGGGATTGAAGTTGCTCTCTTATATACACAACTCACTTAGCTATTAGGGTTTTGATGAAATAAGAGAGATATTTCTTCTTGGTTTCTAGAGTCACCAGGGCCGGTCCTGAGACTTTTGAGGCCTAGGACGACCCAAAAAATGTACCCTAACTTCATATAAAAAAAAATTTATTTATTTTCACACATAAGACTTCGATAAAATTATACTTAGAAAAGCACTACAAACTCAATAATTTAGACATGGAAAAAACTAAATTATTTTGTATTGAGAGAAGAGCACCAAAAAACCCCAGGCTTACAAGTAGATAGATGATGAGTGACACACCCCAACCCGGAATGTCCACCTGCATTTCGAATCGAGCTGTGTTGGCCGACACCAGAAGAGTGACAAAGCCATAAAGTGTAGTGATGTGGAAAATGTGAATAAATTTAAACTTGAAAGTGCCTAAATATAAGAGTGCGGATGTGAGCAGAAATGAATCCATTTCACACATGATGTCAGAGCATAAGTAAAGTACAGTAAAGATAAAGAGGAATTATATCATCAATAGTATTGACATAACAATATTTTGCTAGAAATCCTCGTCAACACGAAAACTTTGCCACTAACACCTTGAGGGACAAAAAATAAGGGTGAGTGGGCCTCAAAAAAATAAAGCTTTGTAAAAACCTTTAAAACATAATAACCCCTCGCCGTAAAACAAGTATAGTTTCCAAAATAGATATACTATGTATAATATGAAAATACTTACCGTAACCTGCAATACCTCAAAAATATAAAACATCACAAAATTCGTAAATAAGCATATAGCTTCCAGCAATATCTCACAGAAATAAACATATCACATCAAGTGCTCATTGACATATGTTGACACATAAGTTCATGTAGATGTATTCTGACATGAACAGGACTGGGTGTAATAATGATTTACTCTCTAGTACTACAATCACATGAAGACTAGCACTATGCGCATCACATACAAGTCCTAATTGCCTATAACAATCTAGGACAAAACTGGCGCCTACAATGGATCCAAATTGAGCGTCTGATGCGATGTGAACATACACGTGAAAGACTGGCCATACCCCGGGCAAGTACTAACACCAGTGCAGCACACGATGAGCAGATAACGTAAATATGATCATGCCATAGTAAATCGATAATTCGATGATTCTAATCAATGCAATGCTATTCATAACCTTAAATACTGTTAAAGCATTCATACTAATACACATACCTATGCATCCCGTAGGACGTAGTATAATTGCATGAATTTCGTCAATACGATAATTTTATATACGTTACCCTAATCTAGGTGTAACGTAGAAAATTCTTTATCAAATGTATAAATGGAAACTAACAAATATATATATGTTATATAAAAGAAAGGACCCACTCACAGGTACTTGCGATGTAACATCCATTCGAGCTGGGAAAGCCGGAGTATCCGATAGTAATCGCACCTAAGTATAATATTGGGACCCATTAGTAAAACTCAACTAAGAAAAACACCTACAACTCACGGATGGCTTGCCGAAAATTGGGAAGTTCTTCCCTGACGTGGTTCCTACATCCAAACACTACCAAACCGTCTCAAAAACATCATAATCATAGTCCTAAGCATGATCTACAAATTTATAGGAAGGTTTCCGGCCTTACCTTTGTCGGAGGCGGCGAGAACTCGCCGAATCAATGATGGTACTGTGCAGAGAGGAGACGACGGGTCTCGGCCTAGGTTAGGTTCGTGATGAAGAGGTTCCGTGGGTGGTGTTCGCCAGAACTGCGAGTGGTGGTGGTGATGTGGTCTGCTATCAGCGAAGGAGAGAGATTAAGAGAGAGAGTGAAGAGCGAGAGAGAGACCGGAAAGAGAGAGAGAGAGAGAGAGAGAGAGAGAGAGAGAGAGAGAGAGAGAAAGCTGAGAGGGAATTCGGATGTGTAGGGAAAAGAGTGTCACGTGGAAGTGAGTGAGTGGGTGAGTATGGCGTGTGGGCCCCACAGCCACAAATATCTCATTAGAAAATATTATAAAATAATATAAAAATAATTAATTTTTTTTTGTTTTTTTACAAAGATAATTTTCCACATTCGTAGTTCCGTAAAATTTTCATCATAGTTTTGAATTCAATTCCATTTATGCCTACGCGTTCATACCGTCAAGTACTTCGAGAACACAGTAAAATAGTAACTCGTACACACCACAAAAAGACGGTCAATGAAAGTCAACAATCTCGCCTCTAAGGGCATTTCATCAATTCACTCTTTTAAAATTATTAAACCTGTAAAATTAAGGACGGATTGTCACAATTAGTTTTGTTTCCCTTCTATCTAAACTTTTAAAGTGTTTTTATATAACTCGTGCGGTGTTTTTTCTTATTTACTAACCTTGTCAAAATGGGACTAAAAAAATAATCATATTTTCAAATCTTTAGTTGATATATATAGACAATGAATGAGACATGCATCCATTAATTTCTTGACGGCTAATGCTAGGGATACCAAAAATTTTAAACCAAAATTTGTAAATTGTAGGATGTGATTGTTGATGGATTATTACTTAAATGTTGATTAACGTATTTATTTCTTATTAGTGACACGTCATGTGTTGCAAATTTTGTCTAAAAATTTGGTCTACTACGCATTACTTTTTAGGAATACTAATTAAAAGAGCTTAAAAACTTTGAGTTTTAACGATAAGGACAAAATAAAGGGTAAAGTGAATAGTACCATAATTGACTTTTTAGTATAAAAAATGTGATTTTTCATTAAAGTGAACAATACCGGAAGCCTTTCGTTAAAGTTCCCTTACTTTTTTTGTTAAAGGTTAGACTTAAATTGGAATGAATGTCTAAAAATTGCAATCCACATAGCTACTAGCTAGCAATTAAAAAGAAATTAACAACCAAACAGAAATTGGTAAAAATTGGAAAGAATTTAAAAAAAAGCACATAGCATTTTAAACTTAAAACCTTTTGCTACTTTTAAACAATAGAAATCATTGCTTCTGATTAAACTTCTTGATCATTTAACCAAAATTTTAAAAATTTATACTCTTACGAAAAGAAATTCCAAAATTTTAAAAATTTATACCCTTATGAAAAGAAATTCATAAAAAAAAAAAATGAAAAATGAAAAAACACACATAAAATTTTGAACCCAGAACCTCCTTGTTCATTTTAAACATCATGAACCACCATTTCTAGTTAAACTACTTAATCATTTGACCAAATTTTATAAATTTATACCCTTATAAAAAATTCATAAAAATTAGAAAGTGAATAAACATATAGCGATTTGAACCCTAGACCTTCTTGTTAATTTTAAACAAAATAAACCACTAGGTCTAGTTAAACTTCTTGACTATTTAACCAAATTTTATAAATTTATACTCTTATGAAATTATATATGAATATAACACCTGAAATAATTTGGTGCCTCTGATTTTTTTGGATCCCGGATGATCGCTCAGCTCGCATTGGACCTGGACTGGCCCTGAGAGTCACTCTTTACTCAAGAAAATGATATCGTTACCCAAACTTATCGCGATACTTTATATTTTGTATGTAGCAGTTTAATTGCTTAAGTTCTTAAATTCAATTTCCTACGAATCAATAGTATTATCTCGAGATATAACGTGATAAAAATGGTGGACATGCAGCCAAGCCACGCGGACTTTCTCCATGCAGAAAATTACAGTTTCTTTTATGTACATTTCGGTTTCTTTGGATTGTGGTGAGTGCCTTTAATGTTCACGTTTTTCCCCCACTTTTTCTTGTCTTTTTTTCGCATCTGTGCGCGTTTTGCATGCAGCCACACTGTAATTAAGTTTCAATGGCAGTTTCATTGTGTATTTAATTGCATAGGAGTTAAAGAAAAGTAACGTTCTTATCTTCTTCCTCCAATCCATTTGATTTTTGGCTTTTTCTTCTTTACTTAAATATCTGGAGGATGAATTCAAAAGCAGACAGAAATGTCTGTTTCACGTTCAATGGAAAACAGGCTCTCAACTAAATGGATTTATAAAGTGACTTTGTTGGCAATATAAATTTTAAATTGGAGTGTTGGATACCTATATTCTAATAAACGTAAAATTTATCGCCCACTGTGAAGAGTAACTTGTATGAAATAAATTTATTGTCACAATTTTATATAAGTCATTCTTTTGACTATGGCTCCCAAGTCCTAGTCAGACCATCTCCAATGGTTGGGCTAAAAACCAAATTTTTTAGCCCGGAAAATTTAGCTTTTAGCCTAGAAACAGCTTTTCTGCTCCAACCGTTCTAGCCTAAAATTTTAGCCCGGGATTATTAAAGAATGAACTTAGGCTATTTTTTTTGTTAAATTAAATTTAAAAAAAATAAATAAATATGTAGATTATTGTAAATTAATTTTATGAACATTTTAATCAAAAAAAATTTAAATTCCGATAAATATTAGGTGGAGTCCACTCCAATTTCTGGGCTAAATTTTGGGGGGAATTTGGCATTGGTTTAGCATTTAGCATTTAGCCCAAAATTTCCCCTTGGGTTGGAGTGGGTTTGGGGGGAAAATTTGGGGGGTAATTTGGCTTTTAGCCCACCATTGGAGTTGGTCTCATGGAGGCCTCAGGGCCTATTCCTAGGGTCAAGGTCGCAAATTTGAACCAGCAAGTCTTGATCTTTTTTTTTTTTTTAGGAAAACTAATGAAAATAGTTTGAAAAATTTTAGTTTTAATAAAAAATCACGTTATAAATTTTGTTTAATGATTAGTACAAGACCCATATTAAAGTAGTTCAACTAAAAATAGTCCAATTAAAAATAGCCCAACTATAATAAATTATGATTTGTTGATTTTACCCCTAACTTTTTTAAGTTGAGTTGTAGATTTTCATCATTAATGGAGTTCATCGTTGTTTTGCAAACCTTCTTCTTTTTCTTTGAAACAAAAATATAGATCCTCATGCTATTTAATTTTTATTTTGTATTATTTTGTTGAAATGTGATCGTCGTTATATCGTCAATGGAGTTCATCGTTTGTTTCTTCATAAAATAAATTTGAGATCTGCATGTTATTCAATAATAACGACAAGTCACTGTTTCTGAATTGTAAAAAAAACTATTTCTTGATTTTAAGTAACACTATTTCTGGAATCTAAGTCACTGTTTCTGGATCTAAATGAAATAGACACATTGTTTCTTAAATGTAAGCTAGAAAAGAAATAGTGAAATTCACTGTATTTGGATTTAAAGCAAAATAAGTACCATGTGATTCAAAGAAACAATCAAAGGTTAAAACATAGGCTGTTTCTGGAACTAAGTCACTATTTCTAGAATCTAAGTCATTGTTTCTAAAATTTAAGTCACTGTTTCTGAATTTTGGTTCTTTTCTTTCCAGATACAGTATTTGTTTGTGCACAGACAAAACAAACACTATATCTGATATTTTTTTCCCCCCATAAACAGTGTTATGTTTTGGGTTATCCAGAAACAGTTTTATGTTTTGGTTCTTTTTTTTTCCAGACACTTTTTTGTTGGTTTCTACCATTAAACTTCTTTGAACTTGTTTCAGCAGCTTTGTTCCGATGAATGCTTCCTTTTTCAACTTTGATTTGGTTGTTTTTGAAATGGGGGAATTCGATTTGATAGGAAGACATGGAGTTATTATAAGGGTTTCGTGCTGGGTTGAGGTTGGTGAAAAGTCAAGACAATATCAAATCATTTAGGGGTATTTACAGAAGTGTAGATTTGTAGTGGGTTGGGCTTGTAAGTTTGACCTGTGGACAATAGTTTTGGATGGTTTTTTATTAAACTTTGAGCCTTTTTGGTTAAATAACATTTTGTGATGGTTTTTTGTTAAATATTTGTTGGTCCAAGCCCTTTTCATTAAAGCCCCTTTTTTTTTCTTTTTTTTGACAAAACGATGTCGAATTAAATTATGACATCCCACATCGCCCAGGGGAGTGATCCTTATATGTATATTCTCATCTCTATCTAGCACAAGGCCTTTTGGGAGCTCACTGGCTTCGGGTTCCATGGGAACTCCGAAGTTAAGCGAGTAGCGCGCGAGAGTATTCCCAGGATGGGTGACCCATCGGGAAGTTCTCGTGTGAATTCCCAGAAACAAAACCGTGAGGGTGTGCTGGGGGCCCAAAGCGGACAATATCGTGCTACGGTAGAGTCGAGCCCGGGAAGTGGTCCCGCCCGGGCTGGGATGTGACAAAATACTTTTTTTTTTATTGTCTTAATACGATATAATATATCTGTTTTATGTATAAAGGATGTAAATTTGAAACATTCATAATATAAAAAATATTCCTCTCTTCTTGCTCCTTTTAAAATGAATAAAATAAGAGTAAATTATTAAAAGAATCAAAAGAAAACAACCTCACATAGGAGTTGCTAACTATTTTTCAAATAAAATTTAAAATCAGAAACTGTAAATCTTTTGTAACAAATAAAATTAAAAATATCTTAAAATAACAATGATTAAACTAAAAAAAGTAAAGTACAACACGCTCACACGTGTTAGCGCGTGACAAGATGCCAATTTACGTAAAAAGTGAGAAAAAATTTGTACCGAACTCATAATTAACTAGATTACAATCTAAAAATGCTACAAGTGAAGAATAATATTAACAAGAATGTAGTATTAAGTGACTTTATTTCTTCATTTATTTACTTTTTTTTGGTTGATTTTTTTTTTTTTAGATTTTTTTTAAACCCTACATAAAGATACTCCACCCTGCACATGAGAGATATTTTGGTGTACTCGTAACACAAGACAGCAACCACATGCCATAATAGAAGTGGAGAGATATTGAAAAACATACCATAAAAATGGGACATATCAATCTTGTTGTCTACTTGTATTACAACATATGATGTACTAACTCATGTTCCAACTACACATAAAAATTTAACCCATCATATATTACCCTAAAGTGGTGATGATTCTCACCACCCTATTAATTACTCTAAAGTGGTGGTAATTCTCACCATCCAATTAATTACCATTTGTATAGTAATTAAATGAAACTCATTTTATGGTAATCGATAGGGTGGCGAGTATCACCATCATGTTAAGGTGGTTATGAAGTCTAAAGTTGACGTGGATTGATAGTTTTAGCTACTTCTACTAGAACTCGATTTTAGTCTTACTTTGCTCCTTGTAACTCAAAAGTTACCTCTTTACTCCCTAAAACTCATAGTTTGCTCCACTTTGCTCCAGAAACTCGATTTTGATTCCATTTTTCCTCTGAAACTTGAAAGTTGTCTCTATAAAACTCTAAATTCGCTCCACATTCCCTTAATTAGATCTTTTAATTTCTCGTGTTGGTTTGATTTGCGTGCCCCAGGCTAAATCAAATTATTTTTTCCATCTCTTCAATTTCTTTTAAACTTAATACTCTTTGATTGTTGAATGTTAACACATAATGAATTAATCAAATTTATTGCACATGTGACATAGTCTTATTAGGTGTTGGGTCCCATATGTTTCAGGAGGTGACCTATAAGTTTTAGGGAAAAGAGAGAGTCAACAAGTTAAAGTGGAACGAAAATTGTGATTTTTGAATTGGGAAATTTGGAAAAATAACCAAAATTTAATATGAAAGTACTAATATACCCATAAAGTTCTCCAATGAACTCCACTTCTTTCTCCTCCATAGTCCACCATAGATCTCTTCGACTCTTCCTTCTCTAATTTGGTACTTCTATTCTGCTTATACAATCAAACCCAAAAAAATTGACATTTTGTTATTTGCTTTTGGAGCCACAAGTCTGGACATACACGTGGAAGGAAATGCAGCAACATAAATTGATTTGGGAATGGTTTTCTTTGCGTCTGGTTCCGTTTTCTTTCTGGTTTTTCTCTACACTGCCGTAAATATCCAAACTTCTTCCACCTTCAGATAATCCCTTACCAAGTAAATATGCCCTGAGCAAAAGCTACATTTAGGACAGAATTGTAGACTTGACTTTTGGGTTTCATTTGAATTCCTAGAGATTGCCAGCAAATCTATGCTAATGAGGCAATTTGTCCTCGGTGAACAAGATATGAAGAAACAGAGTTTTATTTTTCAGCAGAAATGAAGCTTAGGATGCCACACTCAGTGAAAAAGCTAGGTTTAAGGGTGTATTAGTAAGTTTCCATCAAGTTTTGGTTATAATTATCAAAAATTTAAAAAGATGGTCATTATTCTAATGAGGTCCAAATTTTGATTATTTTTCCAAAATTTTCTTTTGAATTATATGAAGCAAAGTGAGATCAAAATGTCATTTCAAATAGCGTAGCTAATAATAATCAAATTTAAAATGTTGAATTAAAATTGTTTCAAAAAAATGTTGAATGAAAAAATTGATGCAAACTTGCATACTTGTCCAGTTTATAGGTGGGAGGTAGAATTATTCTGTAAAAAAAAAAAAAAAAAAAAAGAAAGAAAAAAGCCTTATCCCTCATCGTCCAATAGTAAGAAATCTCATCCAGTACCAGGACAGGTATTTCTATTAGATGTTCAACCAGAAACCGCGTTTCAATCTGTCATCTGCTAAACAGCGTAAACCTTTTCATTCATCTTGTATCGGTACCTCCCACCGTTTTACGGCACTGTACTCTGAGTCATTCGATCTGAGAAATTACAAAGAGTTCCAAAATTCATGGTAGAAACTAGAATATTATTTGCATCGCCAAGGTGGTAGTGTGTTACAGTAATGGAAATCCATAGACACCATTTTATGTGGTTACAATCAAGGTTCGATCTCTAAATACAAGTCCTGAAGAGGTGGGAATGAACTAGTCCGCATAGCAGGAAAAGGAGGTGATGCTGTCAGTGCTTAAGGCCAAAATCCGAAGCTGCTGGAGATTTTTGCTCGTAGTTTGAATCATATCGTAATCAAGTGACAACACTAAGAGCACGCTCTATTTCCTCCAACGAACGACCTTTCGTTTCAACAACATTACCAGCTATGTACAAGACAGCCAGAAGGCAGACGCCAGCGAATCCAAAATACACTGTGCCGATCCCGAACTTAGTTACAAGGCTCAAGAAGTAGAGGCCTATGACGAAGTTTGAAATCTGATGAAACATATAAACATTCAGTTAACATATGAGACGAGAGGTGAATCAATGAAGAATAAAAAACACATCCAACATATTCTTGTGCAAACAAAATAATTAATGCGAGCATAATATCAGTTTCTTCATTCATTTTCATTCCGCAGAAACACGTAAAGGTTTACGTAGTTAAACAGACATACAGATATGTATCTATACACAGATAGGCACGGATATATACATATCCAAATGCAGGTTTGAGACAATAACACGGTCATTTAAAAGTGAAATCAATATCCTTTTGCAATCAAGTTCGTTTGGTTTGGACAATTTAATCGTCCAACAAACTTGTCTTGCTTCCTCCATCTAAAATATAAATAAAAGACATGCTGAGGTAATTAATCGAAAATCTTAGTCAATACAAACTGATTGGTTGGACAAGACATTAACTATTACCAATAAGCTGTTGAAATAAACAAACAAATAAGAGTTTCCTAATACCAGTGTAAACACGAAAATCCCTGCAGACAATGAAACAAGAAAACGTATACAAAATAGTATCAAGTAAAATTTCAGTGTCTACAACCACTTACCCAGTGCATGCCCAGTGACAAAGAAACTGCTTTTGCTCTGATTCTTGAAGCAAAAATCTCTGGTAGAAGAAGAGCAGGCACAGGGCCGGCGCCAAGTGAAAAGGACAATACATAGCTGGTAATATAAAATGAAAACCGTTATTAGATAGGAAATTAAACTTTAAACGAGAAGAGTACGGGGATCTATCTTTTAATGTAAGCCTCTAACTTACAGAACAGTTCCAGCGACAGAAAGGGGGGCAGAAAATGGAGCAAGGGCTTTCCATGTAAAGGACAGTGAAAGCAGCAACATCGAAGCAGCCTTAACGAATAAACAAGGAGAGTGTTATCGGTATACATAAGAAAGAGAGAGGAACAAAAAACATAAACCATTCATCACAATTCAATTAAAGCAGCACAGTCAAAGTTTTTCTGAATATGTTGGACCATGAAAATTATTTATAACAAACAACACCTACTGACGAAGCCACTTAAGTTAATTACATAAGAGGAAAAATCGTGTGTCCCATTTTTCCATGAGTTTTCCAAGTAAATAAAATTTCAAGGCCTCATGACCTATAACAGTGATCTAATTGCTATGTATGCAGACAATGAACCTGAAACTGAAGTGCACACGTGTAGTGCACTTGGGTTAGTGCAGATTGCAGACGAAATATCTATAATCATTAGGCACGAATCACTCCTGAAAAATGTTGCGTTAATGTGATCTAATTGTGATCCTTCTACCCATCCGAACAAAGGACCCTCCAAGAACCTGATAAATTCATGGCTTCTACTGCAGCCGCTAGTCTCAAACTACTATAATGGTCATTAATTGCAATCCCTCTACTTATCTGAATAAAGGACCCTTCAAGCCCCTGTTAAATTCATGGATTCTCCTGCAGCCACTAGTTTCAAATTGCTAAAATGGTCTGGGTGGCCAACCCACAATGAATTATTCATTCACGTCAAATAAAGATATAGATTGATAGTGAAAATAACCCTACCATTCCACCGAAGCTTGTGAGTAGAAGACTTTTCCTTCCCTGTTTGTCCATCAACGAGGATGCAACAGCTGTGCCTGGAATGAGACCATTCTTGGTTATAGAACGCATAAAAAATAAAAAATAATTCCAAACTTCAAGAATAAAGATAGTAAGAGCCAAACCCAAGACATTTGCTAATCCAACCAGAGCACTTGCTGCAACATCAGATGTAATGCCAGCACTGCGGAAGACAGAAGTAGAATAATAGACCACAGCATTTATCCCAGCCATCTGTTGTAACAAGAAAAGTGCTGCACCCACACTAACGACTGCATAAAGACATATGTTAGCTAAGAAAACGAACACAGCACATCTCAAGCATGACTCCTGTGAAATTTAGGCAAACCTTTCCAATAGCGGCTACTAAACAAATCAAACCAGCCCGCTTCAGGTTCAGCAGAACCTGAAGTTGCTGATCTCAAGTCATGCATAACCTCGGTAACTCTTTCTTTTCCGAATAGTGTTTTTATAGCCTTTTCAGCTTCAGAAATTTTTCCTTGCTGCGAAAAAAGGATTGGTTTAGCATTTTCATTGAAAATAATCATGAAATAAATTCAAATCAAACTAACAGTTAAAGAGAACACAATGAAAAAGCAGATATAACATCTGTGCTGATGTTTGATCTTGAAAACCTGAAAAAGCCATCTTGGACTTTCTGGTGAAACAGCCATTCCTAATGCCAATAGAACAGATGGTACTACTGCAATACCAAACATCGTCCTCCACCTGAAAAAATAAATAATAGAGTAAAATTGTGTGAGAGAGAGAGAGAGAGAGAGCAGACATTTAAAGATCAAAAAGACATACTACTGCTACCATCTAAGAACAGTACTACCAAAGTTCATAAACAGGGTTTTATACATTCACTTTTCGCCGGTTGAAAGCACAATGAATTAGTGATTTGTGAAAATACTCGTCCTCAGCCAGGAGAGTATCCTTCTGAGGTTACAATATTCTGGAACTTGAGTATAGTAACTAAGATTGTGTCCTTAGAAAATTGATGGATCAATCTAGCTAGGAGGTTAAATTAGCCCCAGAAACATAAGATCAAAGTTATCAACCAAGTTAAAAATAAATAAATAAAAAATAAAAATCCAATGCATTCTATTTTTATTTTTGCCCATTTGAACAAGAAGAATTTTCTATTCATCTACTGGTTTCTGGCTTCAGGAAAGAGGCTCTTTACCAGAAAAATCTATGTAAACTTCATTTATAACAGAGGATAAGCATCAAAACCAGATCCTAATTAGCCAAGTTATTACCTATGATTTGTACTTCCTCTCTTTCTTGATATGTCAAATGTCGGAAATGAAGTGACGTTTAAGAATACATGTGATTTAGCGTGAACATGCATGCGCGCACATACACAGCACATTCACACATGTCTTTGCCCGCACGTAAACAAAATCATTTGTATAGAAAAGAAAAGGTGCGATGATGAAATACCATAAGGGATTTGCTGCTAATGGTAATCCAGCCACCAGTGCTGCAAGAATCCCAATACATATAAAAAGCTGGTTTACAGATCCAAGGGCACCGCGAATTTCAGTTGGAGAGATCTGATGATTAGAAAATAGGGCTGGTAAGTGGTACATTCAAAATGCCAAATGCCAACAAATTGAGGATGGAAATATATAAACATACATAGTACCTCAGATATATAAAGTGGGACAATAGCGGAAGTGACGCCGATTCCAATGCCAGCAAGTAAGCGGCCAACTATCATCGTTTGCACACTCTGAGCTGTGGCACTGAAACATTTAAGAAGACTATTCATTAGTTTCTTATATTCATATCACTGACCATAACCTCATACTTGTTGGAAATAGACAGACCACAAAAATGCTCCAACTGCTAGCGGAATTGCATTTATTTGAAAAGTCTTAGTTCTGCCAAACTTGTCAGCCAACGATCCACCGGTAAATGATCCAACTGTGGCACCTGCTAGAAGTGTGCTAACCACCCACCCTGCAAAAGAGACATTATAGTGTTGTAACAATTAACTATTAAATCTTAAGAGAAAGTAGTATAAGCAAAACAAACCCAATATCTATAGTGCGCTGACTTAAGTTATCGCACTGAGTCTTTAGCATAACCTAACACAATTCATTTTTATTTATTTATTTTTACAAAATGATGGGAGTACTAGACAATATATTCCTTTGTTAATTTGGAAATGTAGTCCTCAAGCAATAGGAAAATGGTGCAAATTTGTTTCTGACACACTAAAATAAGATGAGAAACAAGAAAACAAAAACGAACAGTTACTTGATTCAAGCTTTTATTCACAGATATAAACGACCAAATAGTGGACTTGCCTTGCAATACCGCATTTTCCGCAATACCAAGATCCTTCGATAGGTACTCAAGAGCACCGTTTACCACCCTGCAGAAAATACAGACAGATGCGACAGTAAGCCTCCGACACAATTAAGTTATATGCTCAACTACCGTCAAAAGAGAAATAACAAGATCTCATGGCTTGCACACATACCCTGTGATCAACTGAAACATAATATCTTTCCTTGATACAACCTAAATGACTCAGTAAGAATAGAGAAGTCCAAAAAAAAATTATGAGGAACAGGTCTATTAGTAATTAAGTTAAACTGTACCCCAGGTGATAGCCAAACAAAATGGCTCCAAGACAAGCAACACCAACATACGGCAATACTGTTCCAGAGGACTTCCCCTGAGGCTTGGAGGGAATAAGATTCTCAACATCCCCATCTGCATTTTATAATTCTATTAAGAATAATGTAAATCAAATTTCAGGAATAATGCTTTGGAGCCTCCTAAACAGACATGTGCTGAAGAAGCATCCAGATTGACTACAGAGTATACAGTTACATAGAGACAGTTTTATGATGTTGAAAATGAATTTTTCATGGAATGAACATAAGCAATTGAACTACAGATTTAGAACTCAGTTTTCCGATGAAACTCTGGTAGATTTCTCTGATGAAACTTTGGTAGACCAATCTCACGTAAATATATTAACCCAAGTGACCAAAATTGCCATAAAACAGCTGTTACAGCTACGCATCTATTTGTACAGGGCGTGACAGTTCTAATGAAAGAGACCCTCATCCTCCCAGTCAAACAATTTAATGAGGCTTACAAGCTCCCACTCCCATATTGGTTAAGCAAAAATCAATACAATGAGGCTACAGTTTGAGTAAACCAAGAAAGTTATATGCACTAGTAAGTAGTAAGCAGCTATTAATGACAAAGAGAAAAGGATACCAATTCGGAGATCACGACTGAAAATTAAATAAACTTGGGTAGATACTATCTTCCAACACAAATTTCACCAAATTATTAATCAAAAGCTAGCACATAAGCTAAAACGGTGAGATAAGACAAAAGAATGCACATAAAAGCGAAAACGAATAAGCATGATTGTCAAACCAGAAGCCTGAGCCTGGACTGATCTGGGTTTCAAAGTGGACATGGAAATCCCATCAGACCCCATTCTAAGACCGGCAAGCTTGGCCCCCATCGCCGGCGTTGTGGCACGGAGGCTCAATCCACCAGAGCAAGTTCTCCTCTCAGCAACCCACAGATTCCTGGACCCTGTACTTGCTCTATTTTTCAATTCTCCAAAACCCAATACCCTTCTTTGGTTTTGATCTTCAAACCCCAACTTCCCCTTTACTGAACCATAAGTTGACGCTTGCATTTTTACCTGGTAAATCGTGGGTGATTAATTACCCCATTTGCCAAAAAAAAGTCAAAGTTAATAAAAAGTTAAAAACCCATCAAACTTTTTACAGCATAACACTCAAAAACCAAATCAATTGCGATTTATAACCTATTAAAGTGCAGAAATTAACAAAATTTGGGCAATGGCATTGAAGAAATAGTAGAAACAGAGCATGAACAAAATCAAGAAATCGATCAGAAATTAACCAATTTTCATGACAATTGAATTGTACAAATGCCATTATTTGAATGATATGAATCAATTACCGGATTGAAATCGAGAGTATGAGAAGCAAAACCCAGAAAGCGATCGACCAATCTGTGATGTTCTGCTTTGGAATTGGGCTCTTAGTGAGAGAGAGAGTATTGAGAAGTCCGCAGAAAGCGAGTTGAAATAATGAGGTGGCACTATTTGCGTAGTTTGTCACCAAAAGTAACAAGCGGGTGAAGAATTCAACACCGTCACTCTAATATTCGTTATTCTTTTTGGTTTAAAATTAAATTTTATATATTTAGTAATACAATCTAATAATATTAATTTTATATATTTAATAATTTAAAATTAAATTTTATCGATAAATTTAGTATTAAATTACTTAACATAAATGTGTGATTTAATTTAAGAATTGTTTATCCTTTTTATTGCATCAAATTCAAATATGAATGATCATGTATTTTTTGATCACATGGTAATAAAGAGAGCACTTTTGCGACACTTTCTTATATTTTATTTTGTATGTATTAGCAATATAATTTATGAAGTTTTTCATTTGAGTAATAGTTTGTTGAAGAAATGAGTTTGATTTTATTATATTTTTTATTTGTTTTTGGATGATAGATACGTGGGATTTCGGATCAGATTTGGTTACGTTGGGGATGTCGTCGCGGGTTCCACGTGGGGACAGAAGAGCATGGCTTGCGTCATTCGTTTGAGTCCAAATCTGCTGTGCCTGAAAACATATCCCCAGCCTGTGACAAAGCTTCCAACTTTCGAAACGCAGTCCCACCTCTTATCCCCTCAATAACTCTGTTAACTTCAGAATTTAGAAAAACAAATACTTTTTTTAACCAATCACAATTTAAAATAAAAAAGCAATCATATCCAGTCTCTGGTAACTGAAGCGTGCCCCAACCACGCCAAACTCCATCAATAGCCCGCGGTGGCGATCTCTCTCCCTCCGTTGTTAAAATCTCTCACTCTCTCTCCCTCTATGTTTTTCTTTATCCAGCAGCAAATCAAAATCTACAAACATTGCAGAGTATAGCCTAGCCAAGAGGATGCAGATCTAGAGATTTATGAATTGTGTTTGTTCACCGTAAATTATGCGGTCAGAAATTATTTTAAATTTTTTTATTTAAAATTGAATATAAACAGTATCTGATAAAAACTGATCGCACGATATATGATAAATGGACACAATTCATGGATTTTCATAATCCTTAAAAAGGGGAGAGGATCCTGATGGTAGCCAAGCCTTATCAAAATCTACAAACATTGCAGAAGTGGCCTAGCCTAGCCTTGTTTGCTGATAGTACTACCAACTACCAAGTGTCCTTGTAGCTAGAATGCAAAAAAGACCAATCATGCATAATTCCAAATACTCTTCCTTAATTAAGATTCTAAAATAAAATAATTTAATTTAAAAAATTAAAATTACCTATCTACTGGACAATTTTTTCCTTAAAATTTTTTTTTTAAATAAGATAAAAATAAAAACAAAAAGAATAAAATTACAAATAAGAAATAACATATAAAAGAGCAAATTGTCACACGTTCACACGAACATGCGGCAAGAGGTTAGTGTAGAATAAGAAACCTAAGTCACTAGTTTGTCATTAGGCCTATGCACAGTTCAGTACAATTCGGTACAAAGGTGGTACCAAAATCAAACCCGTAGCAAAAATTTGGTTCGGTTCGGTATACCTGAGTTCACCAAACTAGTACCAAACCAAATAAGTTCAGCCTGGTCCAAAATACAGGTCCAATTCGGTTTTTGGCCTTTTAGGAACAAAGCCTTTTTTAAAGAAACTAGGCCTAATTAGCTTTGGACTTTAATTTGTTGCGTGTTTTATTTTGATGTAAATAGGTCATTTTCTTCACAACAAACATTAAAACATCTAATTTCATAACTCATAATTGCGTCAAAAACAAATTTGTTTTCAATCCAACAATGTCAAACATCAACAAATTCCATCCAACATCAAAGTTCAAGTAAATGCCTTATGGCATCAGTACAAACCCAAATGAAAAGGCAAAGTTCAACTAAATGCCTTATGTCATTAATACTGTTACAATCAAATGAAAAAGTAAGTTAAATTCATATAAAAGCAATTACCCCTTATGCTTGACACCCTTGGTGGTTGAAGGTTTGGGAGGCTTTGAAGGAGCCTTTGGTTTTTTTGAAGCTCGAGGAGGCCGGGTAAGAGCTTGTGAAGATGATGTTTGTTGTTCCGGATTAACAAAGAGAAAAGAGATGCTTGAACTCAACAACTCTACATAATACAAAAGTACGTACAACTTGTAAATTTACAAAAGAAGAAAATTAAAAAAAAAAAGTTTTATCACAAATGGTTCCTGAAATTGACTCATCCCATCAAGATGGACCTTGAAATTCAAAATTGATCAATGTAGTCCCTGAAAATGGACGTTGCAAATCAATTTGGTCATTCCATCACAATTTTGTCAAAAATTATATTATGTACTGATGTGGCACATAAGTGAGTCGCACAAGTCTAATTAAATATTATGATGTGGAAAAGAAAAAAAAAACAAAAGTTGGTTGTTAGTGAAGAACAAAGCAAGAAGCATCTGCGCTGCCCAGAACCCACCAAATCAAGTTAAGGGATTTTTCTTTTTTTCTATAGAACTCGTCACCTGTTTCCAATTTTCACAAGTCACAACGATCCAGTTGGGGACTTCATTTTTTAAATCCTAACACAATCTTCGATGAAAAAATTCTTTAATTTCAGAGGAAGAATATAGCTCTATTTTTTTATTGTGAAATTACTAAGAAGGAAGACCAAAGCTCTAGTTTTTCTTTTGTGAAACCCTAATCAGATTGCTACCCCTCCTTATTGGGTCCTTCCCCAACTCGTTGCTCCAAACCCACTCTCACGGATCTCATGCTTTTCCCTTTTGATGCAAGCCCCATACACCAACTTTGATTACTTGTTAATTTTGTCTGACGGTAGTGATATTTAGGTTTCGATTCCGCCCGAGAATAGATGAGAGAGAGAAATGAGTCACATGAGAGGCGAGGTGGGTTGGGATGCTGGGTTCAGATCTCTGACATTCATCATATTTCTTTGTTGTTGCTTGCTCTGGAAGCGGGTACGATGGTGCAAGCTTGATACAACGGGGTGGGATGGGGATTAGAAGAAAATTAAACTTCTTTGTTTTTATTTTTTATTTATTATTAGTTTCGATTTATATAAAATAATAATAATAAAAAACATTATTTAAATATTTTTAATTCACATAATAATATTAATTAGATTTGTGGGACCTAGTCATGTGCCAAATTAGCACATAACATAATTTTTTACGAAACGACCACATTGATTTAGGACACCCATTTTCAGGGACTCCATTGATTGATTTTCAATTTCAGGGATCATCTTGATGGGAAGAGTCAATTTTAGGGACCATTGTGATAAAAACCCTTTAAAAAATTATAATGAATAAGAAACTTACCCACTTCAATACATTCGTGGAACCCTAGGTGCTCAGACGAAAGTGCATCATTCTCTAAGGTGATTACATCAACACCCCTTAACCAATTTTGTATGCAAATTAATGCATCCAGTGATTTAGGAGTTAAAGTTGACAAAAAAACACTTTCCGATGCCACGGTATAGGCTTGAATACCAAGTATATGTTTTGCATTGGCCGCCAATATAGGATACTTACTACCATTAGCCTTCCATCACAAGAGACTTTTAAAAGCACCTTGTCGACCTTCTCCAAAGGATCCAACAAATATAAATCCACGTCATCTTCACCACTTGCTCATCATTCTCTTCCACAAAATCAATCCAATCATCTACACAATCATCTCCAAAGGATGGTGACAGGTGGTGACTACTAGTGAGAGATATTGGAGCGGCGTCGGCGGGTGGTTGAGACTTGAGTTTGGAAGAGAGGGTTCCAGAATGAGGGTCGTCAGTCGTGAGGTCTAAGGTGAGGTGGAGTCTGAGAGTGAGAAGGAAAGAGAGATCGAGTGGCTATTAGAGGGGGAATTCGAAGCCATGTGGCAGAGCCTATGTGAGCTCGAATAAGCCCTAAAGAAAACCCGCCATGTGGTAAATTATTTATATAAAAAAAATTAACGGTTCGATTTGGTACCAAACTTGGAACCAATAACAACCCTGTTATTAAAAAATTGGTTTAATTTATTTTTCTTGTACCAAAATGAGCAAAACAAAACCGAACCAGCCAAGTTTTTTTCGATTTGGTCAGGGTTTGGTTTTGGTCCTTAAGAATTTATGCCCACCTTTAGAACATCTCTAAAGGATATGTCAAATTTTAAACATCAAAATGATAGTTGATATCTTATGTGACAATTTGACATTTTGTACAATATTTTGCTCCACCCGATATGTTAAATAATGATGTCATTTAATAAATTTTGAGTGATACTAGACCTACCTCAGTGTCTTATTTTCACACACACATGATAATCACACCCAAGATAAAAAGTTAAAATAGTAAAATGTTATTTCTCCACCCACCATTATTCCCAAATTACCCCTAATATATTTGTTTTAAATAACTCCAATATATCTTTAAATAATTTAAAACATAAAAATGAAAGAAAATACAAGATTTGGACATTCACCATCTCCTTCAAACCACGCATGTCATTAAAAACATGGCATACCTTTCATAGTATCTCTTCCCACTAACCCCAAATTTGCCACTTCGATTTTTCTAGATCCCCACCCTCCATTTTCACTGAATTCCATATTCTACGGCCCAATATTCCCTACCCACCCAACCCCGCTCAACGCCGGAAACCCCAGTACTCACACCAATTGTAGCTTCGCAAAAACTCCGAATCACAAATCACTCTGCTTCTTTCTTTTTTGTCAAAGTTGCAGATCTCACCACCAAGTCTCCTTCTCCTATGTTGAAGTTTCTCGCCTCCGTCTAGCACACACCCATTCCTTCCTCCAACCTTTCTATCGATTGTAGCCCAAATCTTTCCCATCCTCTTTCTGACGCAGATATCACACCCCACGCACCATTATTGTTATTATTTTAAATTATTTTTTGTTTTTCAAAATTTTAGTAATTAATAAATAGGGGTTTTAAAGTCTTCTTATAAAAGGATAAATATGTTACTAACATTTTTATTAAATGGTGAGTGGGGAAATAAGACACTGGGGTGGTAATATCAGCACTCTAAATTTTTTTATCTTTTTGTAGAGTCCAATAATTAAGGCAACCAATCAAATATTTCAAAAACATAACAACATTTATCTATATATCTCTACTAATTAATAAAACACTTATTGTCAACCAAAACCCTATGAAACTAGCAGTTTAACCCTCTAATTAAAACAGAACATGAATAAGAAATATGAGGTAGAAATGTAATTTCACACAACCAAATTTTGCTGTTTTTTTTTTTCAAAGCACTACATGTAATCATAACATATCTCTAATTTAAAAAATAAAAAACTTCCCACTTCCACTCCCACATTCTCTATCACTCTCTTCCTGTCTCCATCTATTTCAAAAACAAAAATAAAAATATTTCTCACACATTTTGTGTGTGCCCATATGCTAGTACTATTATTAAGAAAACACTCCTTTCAACTTTTTCCCCTTTTTTCCTATTTTGCCCTCACTTTTGATACACACTATTAACAAAAGGAGGGCAAAATAGTAATTTTGTACATTTTGACAAAATAACAATCATATCCCTATTTTTCCTATTTGACCCTCACTTTTGATATACAATATTTACATAAGGAGGACAAAATAGTAATTATGTAATATTAAAAAAATATGCACTTATTAAGAGAAATTGTTCACACACACAAAGTGTGTGCTCTCTGCTAGTTATATATTATATTAATCTATTAAAAAATCATGTAATAAATTTGACATCTGTTGTCAAATTTGACAGCAAAACGCTTTACTTTCAAATGACTCAACGCCACATAAGAAATTGAAGGTTCGATTGGAGAGAGTTTGCTGCTATTTTTTACTGTTGTATGCCTACATGGCAATTTTAACATCTTAAAAATGCTTTTAGTTGTCATAGTTCAATTTCTCTCTCTATCTCTCTCTCTCTCTCTTTGTTATCTACGTCGCGCGCAATACGCCCATGGGCTGTGCGAAGAGGCCCAATGTCTAAAGACTCCGTGTTTCTGTTTTACTTGTCTTATCTTTTTGAAAAAGCTGGGCTTTTTTTTGTTTCAATTGTCCAAGCATGGATGCATGATAACTTGAAGATGCTATATTGCCATTCTTATCACCATGTTTTTATTTATTTTTTCTGTAAATAAGGGATGATAGTTGTGGAAGCGTTAGTGGAGTCTAATTTTTTTTTTTATCAAACGATAGATTTTGTTAAATTAAATGTTAGATTAGGCATCAACAAGATTTGAACCTACACCGTTATGCAAGAGCTAACGCAGATGGGTGGGGGAGATTAACTTGTGGTTGTGTTGACAACAATGAGAAGAAGAGAAAAAATTGGAAGAGAAAGAAGACAAGGATAAGATGATGAAAAGGGTTTCTTTTGTGCTTTTATTTATTTGTAATGATTTTTATATTTTAAGTAATTAAATACAAGTGTAAATTCTTTTTTTAAGGCTTGATGTGAAAGTGAAGTAAAATTTTAGAGAGTGTTGGTGTCTTTTCTCAAATGTAAAAAAGTTTTGTTAAAATGCGATAAATTTCAAGTGGTGTTTGTGAAATTAACTCCGTACTTTTCTCATGTATTAACCCGGTCTAGAATTTTCTTTTTTCTATTTTATTAAATTTCCTAACTTTAAGGGGAACTTGGAAATTTTTGCTAGAAAATAACTTCAATGGGTGGCTACTTGATCTGCAAATAGTTTTTACTTATAGTTGTTTTGTTTGCAGACCAGGTATCGTTGGAAACACCTCACGCTAAAAATCATTATTAAATAACTTATATATTCTAATATGAAATGACTATTAAGCCTCGTTAGGTTTTCAAGAAAACAAATAAAAATTGTAAATACACTCCAAACCACTTTCAACATGCATTCTAAGAATTATTTTTCTTCAAGCTCTCAAAGCCACTCACCTTTTATTGTAGAGCAAAATCCTAACCAATAAAAGTTATTTTTAACAAATAGAACATGAAATCAACAATTTAGAGAGGCTTAAGACTTGAATGTTTTTCATTCTTTTTTATTACCCATGCTTCATCTTTTATTTACTTATTTATTTATTTTTTGAACAAATGATAGTATTTATATTATGGGAAAAGGGGTGGGTTGGGGGGGGGGGTAAACTCAGCTTTACAATGAGCTAGCAATAATGAAGTTCAAATTCGCTTTTGACGAAAATTGAACCTAAGATCTCTCACTTACAAGTGAAGAAGAATACTACTAGACCGTAATACTAACTACTAAGTGACACCTATGCTTCGTCTTGACTACACCATTTAAGTTGGTTCCTTACCATACTAATGAGGATTTCTAGTTAGGCATTATCCAGATTTGCCTATTAAGATAATTTTAATTGAAAAAATGAGGATTTCGGGTTAGGCATTATCCAGATTTGTCTATTAGGATAATTTTAATTGAAAAAGTAACGTGGGGTGTGTTCAAAAATATGAAGGGCGTGTTTACCCAAAAAAGAAAAAAAAAAAATATATATATATATACACACACACACACACACACATATACACACACGAACATCATGAATAAAAAACCTTTTATTGGCCTATTAGTATTACAGTGTAATGATATTTTTCTTCACTTATAAGTGAGAGGTTTTAGAATTCACTTCCCTCTTAATTTCTCTCATTTCCCTCCCCCTCCTCTTTGAACAGTTACGATTAAGTCAAGTCAACATTTTACGTTGACTTCTATATAGAGAGAGAAAGTCCAAAAAAAAAAATTGTAAGAAGAAGAGAGAGAAGGGGATGAAATTAGGAGATGAGAGAATCCTAACAATAACATTACGGGGGAAGATTGAAACCACAAACTCGTATCGGAGATAACTTGTTAATGTGCCAGGAACACGGCTAGGTACACCAAGTGTAACAATACAAGTACTTGAAAATATTTTTTTTAAATATCTACCCATTATATTATTACACTTAATGTACTGAATCGTATTTTAGACACAAAAATCTCTGTCGTATCATCTTTTTTGGAAAAAGTTTGACTGTAGCAAAACTACAGCCAAAACTCCCTCAACTTTTATTAAACAACAAGCCCAAAATTACAAGCAAACCAAAGGCCCAACTTACAAATATACACAACAAAAAAGGACTGAAACCAACATAACAACAAAAAGAGGCCTCACAACAGTGAAGCCCAAAAAACACACAACAGCCAACCGAGAAGCTTCTACATAAACCTCCTCCACCGACAAAGATCCAAGCCAGCCTTTCAGCCTCCATCGAGTATCGTCGCGGCACCAAAGAGGGATTAGCCAACTACCAGTAACAAGCTCGTGGAAACCCATAAGCAACACTGTCGAAAACGACAGACAGCAAGGAGAACATGGTGGTGTGGGAAACACTCGAGTTAGGAAAAACACCCCAGCTCTACACACGAACTCAAAAGGAACTGTGGCTGAAGATCGGACTGAGGAAGAGATGGGGAGAGGTATACCGACGAGAGATGAAGAACAAGACAGGCCGAAAGGAAAAAAAGGAAGAAGCATCTGGATAAGTGAAAAGAAGAAGAACAAGAAAAAGAAGAACAGAAGAAAGAGGACACGACAGAGAAGAGGAAGAGAAGAAAACAGAAGAAGAAAGGGAAAAGTGGCAACCGACTCCAACCAAAGTCAGAGTCGGTGCCTGAGAAGGTGGGCAAGATGAAGGCCCTCACCAAAAGGAGGGAAGAAACTCTCACAGAAGGGGAGAAGGTCTCTCACGGAAGGAGAGAAGTGGTCCCTCTGTCGTATCGTCTTTTTTTGCCGGTCTCAGAGACCACAAACCCATTCAAGTTTGCATGTCCAAGTGTTTCACGTTTTTATTAAATAAAAACAAGCTTTCCATGTTTAGTCCCACGACTTTTCTACCCAACTTCGGGTTCATATATGTAGGTGGCTCGCATCGCATAGTTGTTGTAGAAAGCAACACAGACGTTTGACGAATCACACCAAATTAAAGCCTAAGTTTTCTTCATACATCAACATCCTCGAATAGATGGCTATTTTTCAGAAATCTTATACCACTACTGATGTCTTCAACTTAATTCCTCAAAACTCATTTCGTCTTCATCCTCGACTCAGATATGTGCCCTCTCAAACGAAAAAAATTTAAAAGCAACCCCACCCTTTCGACATGGACTTACAAGCAACTCCACCCGTTCTACCATGTCGAGTACCATGGGAAGGTGGAGGTTGGTTACTATTCGCTCTCAGTACTAATTTTTATGGCATGTACTATCCTTAATTAGTTTTTTTTTTTTTTTTTTCTAAGGCATTGAAATAATAAAATTTCACTTGTAAGTGAGAGATTTTAAATTCAAATTTTCAAAACGACAAAGTTCATAACCATTTTATTCTCTACCCCTTAATGTAAATATGTATTATATATAAAATAAAATAAGGATAATTTTTATTTAATAAAATAAAAGAGCTTTCAAAATCAATAGATAGACCGTCGACTATGATGGTTTCAGAGCCTTCAAAATCAATAAACAGAACCAGTACCATGATGGCTTTAGAGCCTTCAAAAGGGACAGACCCCGGCCCATGGTCGGCTTTAGAGGACTGAGGTCCTTGGTACTTGAATTGTCTAGACATCACTTAAAAGCTAGAAAGCAGTGAAAGCAATGGCATTAGGAGAAAGACTGAAACCACAAACTCGTATCCCCTTTCTTCTCACGCGGTGTGAGTCGTCTCAGAACGCTCATGTCCTTCCATGTCCAACTGTTTCACGTTTTTATTAAGACAAAGATGATTTCCATGTTTAGTCACCGACTTTTCTACCCAACTTCTGATTCACATAGGTATGCGGCTCACATCGAATACTACTTGTAGAGGCAATACAACGTATCCCACCAAATTAAAGCCCAAGTCTTCATCATACATTAATATACTCGAACCGATGGATATGTTTCAGAAATCATATACCACAACTGTTGTTTTCAACTTAATCCTCAAAACTCATTTCGTCTTCATCCGATAACTCATTTCGTCTTAATATGAGTCCAACTTTGTTTTAAATTTTGGGTTAGGTCCAGTAATTTATTATCCACTTAAGCTTATTTGTATTTTCTTGCCAAATTTACCCTCAAATTGACTTATTAAGTAATTACTGTTTTTTTTAATTTGTGATTAATGTTAATCTTATCCTTAATTATAGGATTAGGGATTGAAATCTCCTTTTTTCTTCTCATTTCCCCAACCATTAATTTCTCTTTTCTTGTTTTAATTCTCTTTTCTTGTTTCACCCTCACAATATCTTTCTCTTCCTGTGTTATTTTGCCGAGTAATCTTCTTCCATAATATTCCTCTTCTCCTCCTCTTCCATAAGAATGATCAATATACATTTGATTGGTTAAAAAAAAAAATTGCATTAGTGTTTTGGATCAATATACATTTGCTGGGGCTATGAGTAGAATTCCTGTCATTGAACTTTGATCCTCTATTCACTCAATCAGCCACTAAATTTCTCCTTTTGGACTTCTATGGGCTCATCATTGATTTTTTTGCTTTAGTCATTTGCACAGTATAAGTGGTGCGCAACCTTTACCTTTGGATGGTCCATCACTTCTTGGTGACTCATCCATATTTGGCAACTTCAGTGTAAAGAGCCAACAGCGTACCAATTATTTTGCGGTGTTGGTGACTTAAGACCCAACTTCAACAATAGTTGAAGATGACTACTTGAGAGCAATGCAAGGTAAACAATTAGGGAAAGGTCCCAGGCAGTCGGTTCCTGATTGGAAGTTTGATTTCAGGTTCTGACTGAATGCTTTCTTTCTCCTTGTCTTGCAGGTAAGAGCAAGAGCAAAGGAAAAGATGGGGAAATAACATAATATGAGATACTTTTGTTCTCGATCCTGATGATATAGGATGCTTTTGCTCTTGAAAGAAAAGTATAAGATTTTGATGCTGGTGTAAACCTTTTCAATCGAAAGGGGTTTCTTGCTGAGGAAATGAGTTTGAAATTTTAAGGGACTTGAAGAGGTATTCTTAAAGAGCAGGAATACTGAATATGTTGAGAGGTTTGGTTGCAAATGCATTCTCGGCAAAGAAGGAGAGTTAAGCGTTTTGGAGGTGTGCTTTGCCATAGAGGACGAAAGTCGACATATATAGGGATTTTCCAATAGTAGGTAGTGGTGCAGATGTGGCCTTGTCACCTACGCTTGTCGGCAACAGTGGTGTAGTTGAAATAGTGAACTTTACGCGTTTTAACTTTGCCAGAGATATTTTGACAAATTTGTCCTTGGTATCTAGAAATGAGATTGCGTCTGAGAAATGTTGACAAACTTTATTCAGAAAAATCCAGTTTTTGAAATTCGGAGAGCAGTATCTCTTCGATTTTTGAATAGGTGGCTGTATTGCCTCTCCTTTTATAGAGATATCAGTTGTATTCAAAATGCACGCTTTGAAGGGTTATTGCCTATGAAAATTGTCTCTGTTGTATTTCAAAGATCTCCCTTTATCAAACCTTTTTCTTTGATCATTTCTGGAATGGCTTGCCCATCTAACCATTGTTTAAATCTGAATCTCAGGATGAATAAAGGTGGGCCGCGTTAGGATAATATACGGCGCTCGTCCGTCTTATCGTCTAATGGTCCTTTTACGGTTAGGGACTCTATGATGAAGAATGACATAACGACTACAATGGTAGCTAGGAATCTTCTCACTCCTAGAGATAAAAGAACACTTTCAAAAAAGTCTGACGAATCAGTTGTTCAAGGCTCATTGGCTTTCAGTGTTCAATGTGCAGGTTCTGTATCCAACACGAGCCAATGTCTACTTGCTCGAACTCACCAAGTTGAATCATTAAAGGCTAAGGTGGCAAGTCTTACACAAGAAAATAGAGGGCTCAAGCACGAGAATAAACAGTTGCACAAACTTGCAAATATTTACTCGACGAGAATGAAAAGAAAGTTCGACCAGCTACTGGAATTCGAAAGTTGGATCCAAAGTGATCACCAGAGATTTGTGGCCAGATTCTAAAGGCAACTAGTGCCTTCCCATTCTGGTGTTTTGCCAAGTTCTGGGGCATCACATGATCAATCTCCAGTGCCTCCCCTTTCTGGAGTACTGTCAAGTAGTGAGGCTTCACATGAGCAACCTTTGTGAAAGCCCCCCATTTGTTTGTTTTTGTAATTGTAACTCATGTGTATGTAACCAAAAAAAAAAATCTCCCATTTGATTTTATACATGTGTGAAAGCTTCTACTTTAGCTT
Source organism: Pyrus communis (assembly GCF_041283825.1). Lineage (NCBI taxonomy): Eukaryota > Viridiplantae > Streptophyta > Magnoliopsida > Rosales > Rosaceae > Pyrus > Pyrus communis. The sequence goes on along the minus strand of NC_142581.1, from coordinate 25,534,921 downwards.
GTTATATATGGGAACCCATGGAAACTTCTGGTTCCATAATTAATGAATTAATGGGAAACGATGGAAACACCTAGTTCCATGAATATAATTCAATGAGCCTTTAAGTATAGATATTTTCTAATACCATATGCTTCCACATGAATCCTCGGGCATTATGAATTCATGAAAGTATCTCTTGTGTAAGATGTCGATGGTCACAAAATCAGAAGTTCACCATTTTCTTATTCCTAAAAGGAAGAAATTCAGGTATAATAGAAATTGTGATAATTAATTCATACCACATATAACATACGTCTACACAAAATGTTAGAACTTCAAGTTCTTAACATTATTCATATTTTGAACTTCAAGTCAAAACATTATTCATATATACTTGAAATTTATTCTCAAAATCGACATCATTAGAACCTTTAGGTTCATATTTTTGGAATTCATACCCATACTTAATTTGTACATGGACTAAGGAACTTATGGTCCTCATTTACACGAATCAAGGAACTTCTGGCCCTCATTTAATAGTTTGTGGACTGAGGCACTTGTGGCCATCATTTTAATTTAGTTGAGGAATTGCTGCTCTCTTAATTGATTCAAAATTTCAGGTTTTGATTTTGATTAAGGAACTTCGGATCCGATCTTTTTATATTATGATGATCAAGGAACTTCAGGTCTGATCTTTTTTTTTTAATGGTGGAACTTTAGGTCCTATCATTTTATATGATGAGGATCAAGAAACTTCAGGTTCTAACCTAATCAAGGAACTTCGGGTCCTTTTATATACTCATCATAAAATGTAGTATACTAAATAAATGAAAGCAATAGGCGTTAATTCCAGCCATGGTAAATAAATTGCTTTTAAGTAAATAAAGCTTGTGACAAGGGCTTTGATTGAGCACCATTTGCATAATTATCAAAACTTTAAAACAAAAGGTAATAATTCTACCCATTCTAAATAAACAGAACTTGTGAAAAGGGCTTTAAACTAGCACCTTTCATAAAACAAAAGTATCAAACCCTTTTAATAGAGAAGGGCATTGGCAGGTCCATTTTTAATATCATCATGTTTTTTTCTCCTTTTCACATGGTGCCAAAATACCTCACATGGTGCTAACATACCATTCCAAAGCCTTTGGCCCCATTTCACTTTTCTTTTATTTTTATTCTTTGTTTGCCACTTTCTTTTGTTTCATCCTCTTTATTTTATTTTCATTTCATAGTTTTAAGTCCTTTTTTTAGTTACCCAAGGAGTAATAGTAACCATAAGTCCCAATTGGTGTTTCTCCTCTAGTGAGTTTTGAAAAAATTGAAACGGTTCCCATAAAATTTGGAGTCAATAGTGGTGTCTGCAACTTATGAGAAGATCAAACCGTTAGATTTAGCTCAAACTTTAGTATGATATGGATAGGAGGATACCAAACAACTTTCATGAAGAAACAATTTCGATCTGAGCTACTGAAAAAGGAGTTTCGGTACTCATAAGACTGTCCAGTTTTCTACGGAATTGGAAATTAAGTTGGTGTTTTAGACATCTGCGACGATCGCATCGTTGGAATTTTCTGAAAATTTGATATGTTATAGGTACTGGATGGACGAACAACTTTTAAGAAGGAAGTATCTCAATCCAAGGTCAGATGGTTGGAGTTCAGAGGCTGTTTACATGGCTGCGAGATTTTCTGCCAATAATAATGATAATAGTTATATAACCAATTGTATATTTACTTTAAGAAAATTAGTCATACAGAGATATGAAAATGAAATGAAAAGATTTTCTTATCTGTGAGATTCCAGCATACAGATGTGAGAGGTAGGTAGTGCTTCACTAGATTTATGGCTGTGTGATTTCCACTAACACGAGAACTTCTCGTGCTGATAACGTGTTGTAAAGTCGATGGTATGTGTGCAGTGGAATATAAAAGTAAACGAAACATAATATTTACGAGGTTTGGCAAATGTGCCTACGTTCTCGGGGCACAATAGTACTTTATTTAATTATTTGAAATAATAGGAGTACAAAATAACTTTCACTATTTTCTCTTTTCTCTCTAGCCTAACTCACTTGTAATTTCTTCTGTATCTCTCTTATTTCCTCTTCTCTTCCCTTCCTCCATAACTCCTCTTTCTTTTCTCTATATATTTTTCTCTCATCTCTTTTTTCTTTTTACTCTTCTTCTTCCTTCCTCCGCATTCATCAGTTTTTTCATTGGATGAATAATAACAAACTATTCAAGTGGGGCCATCCACATATTATATTACAACATTTTCCACGTTTAATTGAATATCGATGACTATTCTACTTTCTCAACTTGTTTTCTCTGTTTTGGTGAAAGCTCCTCCCAACTTCTAGTTCCCGGGAAGAACTTATATATATTTTCACAACTCACAGTTCCTCCCACCAAAATATTCCACCAGTTTAAGGCAGCTCAATCATCATCGTACTACTTCAAGTGCTTCTACTTTCAATTCAAAGCATTTTTGAAAATTTTGTCAAACAACCATTTTTCACAACTCAAGTGCTTTTACATCATAAAAAAAAACATTTTCAGATTTTTAAAAAGTACATTCAAACGAACCTTAATAAAGCCAATGACTACTTTTCTCAAATATACTAGTACTACTGTTACTGGCTTTCAACTTAAGAATCCTCAAAACCCATTCCATCTCCATTCTCATTCTCAAACACGTACCCTCTCAACCCAAAAAAGACTGGTAACCCCAATGGCTGCTCTCAGCATTACCTCCCCTACCACCAACATCTCACACACATTTAGAAAACTCAAGGACCAAGGTAAAGTGGCATTTATCCCCTACATCACCGCCGGCGATCCTGATCTTTCAACCACGGCTCAAGCTTTGAAGATGCTCGATTCTTGCGGATCAGACTTGATCGAATTAGGCGTGCCATACTCAGATCCAATACTAGACGGTCCAGTTATTCAGGCTTCAGCCACACGTTCCTTGGCAAGGGGGACGAATTTCAACGCAATTATGTCAATGTTGAAGGAGGTGGTGCCACAATTGTCTTGTCCAATTGTTCTATTTTCGTACCTCAACCCGATTCTTAACCATGGTGTTGAAAAGTTCATGCACAACATTATGGACGTTGGGGTACATGGGCTTGTGGTTCCAGACGCTCCATTTGAAGTGACAAAAAGTTTGAGAATCGAAGCTGTGAAAAATAAGATAGAGTTGGCTCTACTAACTACACCAACTACTCCAACAGATCGAATGAAAAACATTGTTGAAGCTTCAGAAGGATTTGTATACCTTGTGAGCTCCGTGGGAGTTACCGGTGTACGTGAATCGGTGAATGAACAAGTACCAACCCTTTTAAGGGAAATTAGAGAGGCGACAAGCAAGCCTGTGGCAGTTGGCTTTGGGCTCTCAAAGCCTGAACATTTGAAGAAAGTAGCCGAGTGGGGAGCTGATGGTGTTATTGTTGGTAGTGCCATTGTGAAGGTGTTGGGTGAAGCAAAATCTCCCAAGGAAGGGTTGAAAGAACTTGAAACTTTCATCAAATCGTTTAAATCTGCATTATTGTAAAAAAGGAAAGAGTACTAGGGTGCATTGACCTTATCAACTGTGCTATTGTAGTGTACTGTGTGGGGTTAGTATTATTGTGTTGGAATAGATTTGGTATTTTAAGGATAAGAATTTTAGATGACCTTAGCCTTATCCCCTTCCCTTCTTTTTTTATTTATTTTTATTTTTATAGGCAACGCTTGACTTTTTTTTTTTTTTTTTTTTGGTTAAACCAGAAATTCATTATCAGAGCCACAAGCCGAACAGAGAACCAAGAAACGACAATCAAACTTACAAATAGATAATCAAGCGAGGAAAGGAAAAAGCACAAAACGCTGCCACCAGTGGTCTAAACGTCATTACTTCACTTGCAGAATACCTACAACTTGTGAGGGGCAAGGGAGCCCATCCTTGTTTAGGATTCTCACAAGTGAAGATGGGAGCCTATCGACCCATACTAAATTGCGCATCCTTGACATGTGATGCGACACAACAAAATTTACCGTTGCATTTGCCGATCTTGGAGCTCAATACTAGGTGCAAGCTTGGAAGGTCTTCTCTATCCCCGGCACATGGCTCAAAACGGGGAAAATCTCTCAATCACTACACTCCAAACAGTCATTCAAATATGTAATTACCTGCTTGGAATCAGATTCAATGACAATATGTAAAAAATTCCTTTGCTGAGCAATGAGACAACCCTACCCTCCCAGATCACCAGAGCCTCAGCCATAATCGCACTTGAGACAATGACCTTCACTCTTCTCACTTCTAGGCACCTATGACAAGCATCCGTAACAAAAATTCCCACTTGATTCCTAGAATCTCTTTTTTTTTTTTTCCAGTTTGCATCAACATTCACCTTGACCCATTCGTGGAGGGGAGGGGACCAAGGAAGATGCCTACGGGAAAAAGGTCGTTCCAGTGGCCTGGACCATGGGATTTCTCCTCTTAGCTTTCACAAAGAGCTCACTCGCATATGAGATTGCCTAAATAGTATGAGCAGGAGACGGATGGCTTTGGTTGAAGATGGCCTTGCATCTGGATTTCTAGATGTGCCAACAAGTGAATGCCACCATCGTGAGAATCCTCGATTTCCTACTTGTTACCAAAGTTCACCATATCCAACCTTCTCTACCATGCATCAAATGTAAAGATCGAAGCTCTGTCAATTTTGTAATTGAGAGGTCCCTCCAAACCAAAGCGCCTCAACCCAGGGACAAACCATATCCCAATATGATCAAGTATCTGCCTTTTTTATTCGTTGTCCAAATTAACCTGTCAGGACCCCTGGAATCTCCAATCTGGATCAATGAAATTGCTTTTCCTTTCTTCTTTCGAGATCGAGTTGGAGATAAAGTCTAGCTGCTAGCCTATGAATTCCGTATGGATAATAGAGTCCACCTCCTGATCCTTGTCTACTACCTCATCAATAATAGGGTTAGGGTGTCCATTTGTAATGCACGAGATCCACTTGTCCCTCCATACTTTTAACTAATGCCGACTAAGAATTTGCCAATGTGCACCTCTTAGAATCTGGTTTTTTCCCTCCAATAAACTAGACCAAACCCAAGAGGCTATCCCCTCTTTCTTGGCTTCTAGGAAAGGTACAAGAGGGAAGTAACTAGGAATGGCAATGGTTCGATTTGGGGACGGAAATGCTATATTCATCTCCATAACCACAAAAATTAACTATATCCATAACTGCCAATTAACCATAAGGTATTATCCATAACTATACCCACCGGGTAACGGATTTCCCACCGGGTAACGGATTTCCCATCGGTTAACGGTTATACCTATCTTCGTCAATACAAAAAATATATTCGTTCAATTGACGCATGATAATTTAATAAATATTAATTTCTTCATTACATATTGGATGTATAAAATGATTTAATGAATGGATATTGTGGAGCATAAAACTTAAAGCTAAACATTGATAATGTTGGCTAATCTTTAATATCTCCCACAAGTATCATTGGTCTGGATTCTCATAGATTTTGATTCATATCAAAACTTTTTAACTTGCCCACAAAATGCAACTTACACAGTGCAACTTTTGTATTCTCAAGGAAATGAATTCGGTGAATAATAAATAAATATATATATATATATAAATACTATTATATTATATATAATTTGGTTCAGATTCGGGACGGATGCAGATTGGGGACTAACCGAATATTATTAACGGTTTTTCTCCATATCCAAAATATACCCGAATTTTCATATCCAAATTCAATACATTCAGGTGGTTATCACGATTATCGATTTTAACAGTTAGAATTGTCATCCCTAGAAGTAACGCTCGTTCAAAACTTAGGCCCATAAGGAATTTGGCTCATGAATTTTGCTATAGTAATTTTGACACGGGTGAAGTTGCTCTTATAACCTAATAGCTGCTCATACCATTACCCCTACCATCAATCTCTCCTAGAGATTCACAAAAATCAATAAAAAAATATCACATTATCAAAAAAGAAAAATATTCTCTTGTGCTTTTACTCTCTCTTCAAATGGTGTGTGTCTGCCTCAGAAACTACAAACTCATAGTCTCATATCATCATTTTTCTACTTGCTTACCTTCTCTTTGGATGAAAGAAATAAGGACAAAAACAAAATTTAAAAGTTAACATCTAATTGCCTTGTTTGAATTCATGAAACATAGAAATATTGAACTTTTGTGTGAAAAAATTAGAAATTTTGACCTCCAACTTCCTAGTCTAAATTCATCTTCTAGGATTCCATGAGTGAGAGTTAAAAAAATAAAAAATAAAAAAATAAAAAATAAAAGAAAAGAAGCTCAACCATGAACGGCCACACTACCTTTTCCACTACCATTGGCGCCGCCATCACCACCCGCCATAGTCTAAACTAGTAGCGCAGTCCCAACCACCACGACTCACCATCGTCATCACCACTGTTGTGGCCACCACTAACCACCATCATGCATTTTAAAATCCTAAGAAATGCCCCTCTTTTTTTTGGGTTTCCAAAATAAAACAATTTATTTCTAGAGATAAAATAGTAATTAACAACATTTTGAATGAAAAACAATAATATCTAAAATAAGTAAAACTAAAAAAAAAAAAAGTAAAACATTAGAAAAGAGTCGATTACAATATGTGTAAGTGTGTGACAAGAAGCTAGTAAATAATAATGGCCCAAGTACTACCCTTCCCTCTTGCTATTGCAATGGATGGAAGTGCTCTTACGTACACCCATCACACTCATCATGCCGTGTTTAATATTTCCACGTCCTTCCCTCTTGCCGTTGCAATGGATGGAAGTGCTTTGACGTACACCCATCACACTCATCATGCCGTGTTTAATATTTCCACGTTATACATGCTATTCATGCTCTTACACTTATCATGGCCTCTTCAAATTTTCCACGTTATTCATACTATCTAATACTGTTCATACTATTCATGATATATTAACTTCTCACTCTCAAACACACTGTGTGTGGCATCCTATCTTTTCTAGAAGAAAGGACATTTCTCACGCTATGTTTATTAGAAATAAGTTTTCCACGTTTAATTGAATATCGATGACTATTCTACTTTCTCAACTTGTTTTCTCTGTTTTGGTGAAAGCTCCTCCCAACTTCTAGTTCCTGGGACGAACTTATATATATTTTCACAACTCACAGTTCCTCCCACCAAAATATTCCACCAGTTTAAGGCAGCTCAATCATCATCGTACTACTTCAAGTGCTTCTACTTTCAATTCAAAGCATTTTTGAAAATTTTGTCAAACAACCATTTTTCACAACCGAAGTGCTTTTATTTCATAAGAAAGCATTTTCAACTCTTTAAAAAGTTCATTCAAACGAACCCTAATAAGAATGGCTACTTTTCTCAGATATACTAATACTTCTGTTACTGGCTTTCAACTTAAGAATCCTCAAAACCCATTCTATCTCCATTCTCATTCTCAAACACGTACCCTCTCAATCCAAAAAAGACTTGTAACCCCAATGGCTGCTCTCAGCATTACCCCTACCACCAACATCTCACACACATTTAGAAAACTCAAGGACCAAGGTAAAGTGGCATTTATCCCCTACATCACCGCCGGCGATCCTGATCTTTCAACCACGGCTCAAGCTTTGAAGATGCTCGATTCTTGCGGATCAGACGTGATCGAATTAGGCGTGCCATTCTCGGATCCAATACAAGACGGTCCAGTTATTCAGGCTTCAGCCACACGTTCCTTGGCAAGGGGGACGAATTTCAACGCAATTATGTCAATGTTGAAGGAGGTGGTGCCACAATTGTCTTGTCCAATTGTTCTATTTTCTTACCTCAACCCGATTCTTAAGCATGGTGTTGAAAAGTTCATGCACAACATTATGGACGTTGGGGTACATGGGCTTGTGGTTCCAGACGCTCCATTTGAAGTGACAGAAAGTTTGAGACAAGAAGCTGTGAAAAATAAGATAGAGTTGGCTCTACTAACTACACCAACTACTCCAACGGATCGAATGAAAGACATTGTTGAAGCTTCAGAAGGGTTTGTATACCTTGTGAGCTCCGTGGGAGTTACCGGTGTACGTGAATCGGTGAATGAACAAGTTCCAACCCTTTTAAGGGAAATTAGAGAGGCGACAAGCAAGCCTGTGGCAGTTGGCTTTGGGCTATCAAAGCCTGAACACTTGAAGAAAGTAGCCGAGTGGGGAGCTGATGGTGTTATTGTTGGTAGTGCCATTGTGAAGGTGTTGGGTGAAGCTAAATGTCCCAAGGAAGGGTTAAAAGAACTCGAAACTTTCATCAAATCTTTGAAATCTGCATTATTGTAAAGAAAGAAACAGTACTAGGGGGCAGTGACCTTATTAATTGTTGTACTATTGTAATGTACCGTGTGGGGTTAATTTTATTGTGTTGGAATATATGGGGTATTTTATGTCTTAGGTTATTTTTTAGGATTAAGAATTTTAGATGACCCTTAGCCTCATCCCTCTCCCTTTTGTTTTGGTTTTTGGTTCTACATGTAGGGGTTTGTTTTGGCAGTTCAGATTTGTTGGTTCTTCTCTGGTATGACGATTTTGGTGCTGATTTTTGGTTGGGGGTTTTTCCTTGTTGCTTGTTAATTTGTGGTGCGATCCCTTCGTCGAATTCAATACAAAGTTGATTTTCTTCGGACGATTACCTGTGTGGTCGCTGGCGAGGTGATGGTACTGGCAGCGGTCAGCGTTTATGTCTGCCTTTTTGCTTAATGGGCTTTGGCTATCTTCACTTTATTGGACTTTTTTTTTCTTTTTGTTTTTTTTTTTTTTTTTTGTATTAGGTCTTTCTCGTACAATGAATTTGCATGTCCTTTTATCTTAGAAAAAAAAAAAAAAGAATTTATAACAAGGTGTATAATCTTTTCGAATTACGTATTATTTATAATTTTGTAATATATTAATTAATCTGTTTTACGTATTTTAATTTTTAAGATGGTATCAGAGCAAATTAAATCCTTCGAATTTAATCTGCTCTTGCTTGGTATCAATTTGTCCATCGGTTCTACGTCTCTTTGTCTGCTTTTCTATATTATAGATCCATGGGAATTGTTATTTAGGTTGAGACGCCTTAGTTGTCGTTGAAAACTAGGTTACAGAAAACGCTGAAAATCTGAAGCCGTAGTCCGCAGTCCTAAAGCCTGCAGTCCCGTGAAGTCTTAACCTGAAGACCAGGTATGACATGGGGCTGCTGATTACGTGCAACTCGGAAATCAAGGGGAAGAGGCACTGGTTGGTTTTGGGGCTCATATTGGCGACATGATAAGGATTGCTACTTTTGGGCATGTATGGTTGGAGCTTTTGAACTTTAATCCTTCAAGTAGATTAAAATTTAATAAAAATTGATGTTAGATTGAATATTGATTTTAGTCCTTTAATGTGTACTTAATTCAAATTCATATTATATTTTTTAAATTATTTAATAGATAACTTATTTAATGTTATTATTAATTTTATTTAACTTTCTCTAATTAGTGTACCTAAACGTATGTATCATAATATATTTTACTAAATTAGTGTACTAAAATGCCACTACCTAAATATATTGTAGTGAATTAGTGATACATAAGAAAATATGTAAAAACATAAGTGTACTAAAAATTTCGTACCTAACTATATAATACTAAACTAGTGTACCGAAATATCGGTACCTAAATATATTATACTAAACTAGTGTACCGACATGTCCATAACTAAACATGTTATATTAACCCAATGTACCGAAATGTTCGTAACTAAATATATTATAATGAATTAGTGGCAGATAAGAAAATATGCAAAAACATAAGTGTACCGAAAAATCTCTATGAAAATATTCTCTTATATAAGATGCTTACCATAATGAGAATTAAAATTTATAATATTTTCATAAAATTATAAATAAAAAGAGACATTGAATACATATGTTGGCATTAAATAAGTTTAGGAACTAAAATCAATTTTTAATCTTGTATAAGACATTTTTCTAAACTTCATCTTATTTAGGGATTAAAATTTAGTTTTCTATATATAGTATGTTATGTTGTTGCCCACCACAAAGTCACTAGAGTACTTGGACTGGTAGCCAAACCACTCAAGAAGTTTCTAACGTTGTGTGTATGGTAATACTTTTATTTGTTTGTGTTGTAGTTGGAATATGACAAACTTGTTCATTTAGGGACGCGGGGGATTCATATGTTTCTTTTCAAAGACCACAACATCAACATATGCATTTATTTTCATCTGGAATTTGAAGTTTGCATTGGCACTGGTATTGACCTGGGTATTGTAATCTTGCACTGGTACCAGTGGAATTTTGTATTAGCATTGAAAGTTATCATAAGTTTTCTTCTTGGCAAACTCATGTTGTTTATAATCATGAGTTTAACGGGGGTGTTGAAACAATGAACTCGTTAGCACTTTGGTTTATTATTGTGTTAGGGTATTTTTGACTTAGGGTTTTCTCATAGGGTAAAGATTTGGATTCCTTGCTTATTAGGGTTAGGATTAGTTCTTTATTATAAGATGTTAGTAACTCGGCTAGAATAAGTCTTGCAAGATTTAGTTTCTTCGAGTTTATGTAATATTTTGGCAACTAAGTATTAGAAGACTTTGGATGCGGTCCCTAGCTATCAATATTCTTTGACTGACCTTTTTAGTTTTCAGTTTTTAATCAAAGTCCTTGACAATAATGTAATAATGTATAGGTTATTATCTTTTTTAAACTAAAAATTGAAATTGAAATTGTTTGAAATTAGGTTTTTTTTTTTTTACACGGTTGTAACTTAACTATAATTTGCATCCAGTTCGTCGAGTTCAATCTAACGATTTATATTTAGATGTGAAAATAGAAACATCTTACAAAACTTGCTCAATTTGTATCTATGAGGCTTTCTCTAGTGCACAATAAGTTACACATATAAATAAGAGTCTATAGATAATTTAATCTAATAGAATATGACGGCTCTTGTTTTAGATGAATTTATTGTATTTACACCGTATAAGATCTGTCAAAACTACCAGAGTGAATTGGGCCAACCCATCAATGAGAAGGTGCATTGGGCCAACTGAAAGTGAAATTCTGGGGTTTTTGCTGGTATCCTTAAATCGGATAAATCTTAGATCTTTCTTATTAACTCTATCCTCTGAAACACCTCCCTCCGTCTGCAACTGCAAACCATAAACAACTTCCAAGCTCTCGTCGAGAAGCACCTCCTCTCTCTCTGTCCAACTTCCTCACATTCATATATCCCCCACTTCAAATTCAAGCTCCAAAATTTGCAGTCAGGTTCGTTTTGCTCTTCGATTTTTAATTCTTTCGTGATTTTTTTCCTTCTTTCTCCATATTCTGCTCTTACCAAGCTTGTCTTTTATTTTTTTTTTATATTTTGTGTGTATTTCTTTTCTGCTTAAGCTTATAGTTAGTGAAGAATATATTAATTAGAGGAAACAAGAACAAATAATCTCAGAATTTAGCCAACTGGGGTATTAAAAATGTTGAAACTTGGCCAGTTAATGAAGTGCTAAGTGGTTTTTGATTCAAATCCATTGCTAGCCATACTTCTAATTTGTGTTTTGGATGTTTAGGTCAATGTGGTATGCTGTCTGTGCCCCAAACTATTGCATATCGTATCCGAGAAGACCTTGCAGCCCTCCTTCTCTAAGGAAGTATTCGGTTTCCACAAGTTTTCGTGTGAAAGCTTCCTTACCGGATAATACCAATGGCGCTAAAGTGGAGTACACTCCTTGGCTGATTGTTGGATTGGGTAACCCTGGCAACAAGTACCATGGGACTAGGCACAATGTAATATTCCACCTTTATAAACTAGTTTAAGTGTTTCGGTTGAATTCTTTTTCATTACCCTTTTTTTCCTGTGGGTTTTGTACACCAGATTGGTTTCGAGATGATTGATGGTATTGCTAAAGCAGAAGGCATTGCGATGAATACAATACAGTCGAAGGCCTTGATTGGAATAGGTGGGTCTTCAGTAGTATTTTAAGTGTTTCGATTCCACATTTTCATGTGTTTTGGTGTTCATTTAGATTCTTCTCTGTGATCAGTACAGGCTCCATTGGAGAAGTACCAATTTTGTTGGTGAAGCCTCAAGCCTACATGAATTATAGCGGAGAATCGGTGTGTTCTCATCGTTTCTGTTTGCTTTTTTTGGTGTCAATTTTGGCTCACATAACTGTTATACACTCCACTACCCATAAATGTTCTATGATAACTTTGTATTACTTATAACCTAAACTCTGTGACGTCCCAACGAAAGTGACAGGATACTCTATACTGGACAGACCATTAGATTGAGAATCCATAATGTAAATTTCTGTTGCACCTAATGGAAGGGTTCAAGTAAACTTCAAAAGGAGCTTTCATTTAGTATAATTATTCCTATTTTCCTCAACACTGCAATCAGTTTTTGATGGAAGAAGAGCTGTGTTTCATGAAATACCGTCTTCCAGGAATATGTAAAAGTAATAATGATTAATTAGCTCCAGAGTGTGCTTTCTGCAATTGATTACAATCATTTACCATTCACTCACGTAGAGTTTAACCTGGCTGTGAACTAAGCAGTGGTGATTTCTATATCATTACATGTTTGAAAATTTCAAACCATATCTTTCATTGTGGTGTGTAATCAGATGATTGACATTTTCGAGCTCATGAAAGATTATAATACTGTGATCAATTTTGTTGGCAAAATGGGATAACGTGATGAAGCAATGTGCCATTTTCATTAATATTTTTCTTCATGTTCATGTTTATGGGTGCACTTTTGCCAAAATATCCATGAGCATCATAGTATGTATCTCCTTTTCTTTAGTTGAATGAGTAAATGCCAGTGTGATTAGAGCTACCTTACGATTGCATTTTTCCATCATTTATTCTCCTTTCATTATTCTTAAGGTTGGACCACTTGCGGCATATTATCAAGTACCCCTACGCCATATTTTACTGGTATGCATTTTTTTGTATCTTAATGTCGGCTTTACAAGATTAATAAATTCCTTTCTTTAATTTAGTTCATCAAGTTCAATGTCGCATTACATAAATGGGAGCCATGGACTTGTAGGTTTATGATGAGATGAGCTTACCAAATGGTGTTCTGAGGATTCAGCCAAAAGGTGGACATGGCTATCACAATGGGTATGTGTGAATATTAATTTTGAACAGAATTCATATGAAAATTTATCTATCACTTTCCTATGTTCTTGAATAAATATGTTTTCAAAATCAAGAATAAGTAGTTTGATTCTTTTATCTCTTAACGATGCATAATGTTAGTTTGTCCAACTAGTTTCTGACTTAGAATTGAAGATTCTATAACTGACCTACTAAATGAGGTGGATTCTATAGTAAATTATATTTTCTGTGGTATGTTCTAATTGATGTCTTTCACGAGAGGTGCTAAATTAACTGTGTTGACATTCCTAATGAACAAGTATTAAAGACATTTTCTCAATTTTTGCAATCTGTATCCTGTGAAGGTACGTTTGCACGGATGCTTTTTGTATAGTCCATTGTTAGTAAGTTTTCATGTACCATTGTGATTAAGTTCCATGCTTATTAAAAAGGATATGGAGCAGGAATCTTACTAGATTCAATTAGAGGTGTATTAGTGGTGATGTCATAAGAAGAAGTAAAGTAAGGGGTTTGAGGTTCTTAGTGTTGGCTGAATAGCAAGTGGATGAAGAAACACCCTGTTCGTGTCCTTTTATCTATAGATTCTGAACTAGAAATTAAATAAACATTATACTGATTCTAGAAAGGGATACTTCAGTCTCATATTTTAGCTACCCATACTTAATTTGACGGGTTTGACAGTTTGGCTACAGAAAACCGAGATTTTTTCTGTAGATTGTTTAGTTGTTTACCTTTAAGCCTTTATTTCCTTGCAAAATCAAAGGGTAACTATGCATCACTTTGTATTTTTTCGGTTACAACTATGCATCACTTTTCCTTGATGTGCTTAGAAAAAAAGAAAAAGCCAATCTGGCTCGGATGATTTAGTATAGAAGGAAGTAAAGACTATACATAGTCCTTCCGGGGTTGTTTGTTTGAAATCTTCTCAAAACAAATCTTTCCCTTTTCCATACAGTTAGAACTTTAAAAGTCCAAATGAATTTCAATTGCTCTTCTCAGAATCTTGTAGAAAAATGGAAGAGTCGGGGCGCACTCAAAGTTCTTGATATGTGTGCTACTGGGTTTTATGTGAATTTGTGGTTAGGTGAAGTTATAGACTGGAGGTTGTTTGATAATATTGGAAGTGACAACAGTAACATTTTATCTGTGTCTCAGAAAAATTGTGCTTAGCGTGGATCATTTGAAAGTCAAACTCTTCTCTAGCTTGTTAGCGTTGCATATTTTCCTGTCCTTGTTAAACCACTACTTTTTTTTATCTGCCAGATTTAGCCCAACTCGTACTGCCCCTAACCAAAATTACATTTTGTTCTTATTAGCTTTCTCTTGGTAAGCAAACGCAAAAAATATTAGCACTTCTGTTTCTTTTTTTTCTTCCTCCTTTTCTCTCTTATTTTCTCTGCTCTCTAGTTGAAAGCATACGGAAGGCAGGAAGGAAACAATATAATTATGAACAGCTTGAACTTAATTGTCTTGTGACACATTCTTTTAGAAATGCTGATCCACGTAACTCCATATCAGGCAATACAAAACTGATTAATAACGCTTCTGCTGAATCCCACTTCTCTCATGTTCCAAACTTTTTATAATTGCTTTCTCCTTGTTGCAGTGTAAAAAGTGTAATGGGCCATCTGGACGGTTGCCGTGAATTTCCTCGGCTGTGTATAGGTTTGTTTCTTCAGTGCTATTTTCAACCGATGGTTAGGTGTCGTAGTCCAAAAGGGTCTATACTTGCCTTAATTGGAAACTAAAAGAGGAGTATGAATTATGTTTCAGGTATTGGAAATCCACCTGGAACTATGGACATGAAAGCCTATCTTCTACAGAGATTCAGTACAGTCGAGAGACATCAGGTATAACGTCGTTTCTAAATAGTTCTTACTCATGGTATTAAGGAAATTCATTGATCACTTAAATGGTCAGAAAATATTTGCTTGCACGCACGCTCACCATGCACATTCAAATGTTCACGCATCTGCAATTTACGTTGTCTGTTCACTTCTATCAGTGTGAATTTCAACCTGTAATATCAATTCTGACCGATATCTGCTATATATGTGAACAGATTAATGCAGCACTGGATCAAGGGGTTGAAGCTGTAAGGACCCTGGTGCTGAATGGATTTGACCAGAGCATCACTAGTTTTAATTTGAGGCAGAAATACAAATATCACAAAGTGTAATTTGCACAAATCCTTTTGTGTGTCACATATTTCTTCTGAAACAGGTTTGTAATCTGCATAATATTAATGCCATGGCACCTTAGATTTTCACGACGTGTATTGATAGTTAAAAGCGACTCATCTTGCCTTCTTGACCGATGTTTTGAGTCCCTTTTTGCCCCCTCCGTCAAGTTTACCATCAGCTCCGTTAAGTACGCTGGCATGGTATAATTGGAATCAACACTTGAATTATTCGCATCTTTCCGTTAATTAATTTCCAGTTTCTCTGCCACCGGCCCGCCGCCATTCTCGGAAGGATAGTGTAAAAAACTGGAGTTCTTGCGACGGCACAGACAACACAGATATGGGCTGCTTGAGATATAGTTAATTTCAGGCATTAGCAGTCAGTCAGTAGTGAGGAGTTCCTCTGTTGAAGCCGAAAGGTTTCAATTTTGTTAATTTGACAGCCCCTAGGTTTGTGGTGGTTTTCAAAGCGGCCCACAAAGTTTTAATTTTTTTATATAGGTTTTAAAATTGTATTAATTATTTTTTTTCTAATAAATTATTTGAATATTCATTAAATAGATGATATGGTAAGCGTGACATTCAAAATTGATTTAACATGTAAGTCATATTTGCACCACATTAACAAAAAAAACTTATTAATTCAATGGGAAGGTGGGCATTCAAATAGACAAAAAGTATAAACTGATAAAATTTTAAAACATCATGGTGCTGTATAAAAAAATTAAAACCTCATAATCCATCTTAAAAATCACCTCAAGTAGACTAAAATACAATTAGCCCTTTTTTTTTTTTTTTTTTTTTTCAAACGATAGGTTTTGTTAAATTAATCACTGACAGAGTTCCAACTCACACCGTCATGTAGAAACTCGACTTCTTTTTACCACTATAATAAATGACCATTTGCTACAATTAGCCCTATGAATATCTCACATTCGCACTCAGCAAATCTCCGGCTCATTGTTTACAATATTTGACCAATGGAGGCATAACGGGCCTCCAAGTGGAAACCTTAAAAATCTCCGGCTTGTCTAAAGATCTAAAAAGTCTTTCCCCACGACAAAAAGAGAGAGAACTTTCTTGGAAAGTCATATCATCTTACGGCAATATATGACCAACAATAAAAAGATCAACGGCTCTGGAAAAACCATCACGGAAATTCAGTCAAATCAGACCGTCGATAGGGTATCCAAAGCGATTTTAAAATCCGAACGTTGGGAAGCAAGAAAAAGAGTAACCAAAAGGGAACACAGTCACCGTCTTTTCTGTCTTTCCATTTATCGACCGTTGCAAATCCAAAATTTTCAATTGCAAAGTAAGTAAAACCCAAATCACAAACTACAAATGCCATTATTGAATCACCAACAAAAACTCAAATCTCTCTCTCCGCACACCGATTGAGATTCTAGAAAGGGAAAGAAGACGAAAGAAGAAAACAAAACTTAGCTGGGACCTCCAATTCTTCAACAATGGCAGAGACTAACGGCTCTCTGCAGCAAACCAACCAACAAAACCCAGCTTTTCAATCTCTCTTCCAAGCCATCGACCCCATCTCTCTCATTCTTTCCCAGAACCCTACCCCAGATCAACATCCAGTCCCCCTGAGGTTCGCCACCGAGAGCTACCCCATGGAGAGAGGACCCAGATACACAGCCTACGCGGAGCTCAGAGAATCGCGCCTAAAGAGGAAGTACATGAGCCCAGAGGAGCTCGAAGAACCCGAATCGAAATCGACCCCATCGAAGAAACAAGTCAAGTTTCAGACCCATCTGACCAATTCGCGAAAAGGGTCTTCCGTTCTCGCTCAATCGGTGCCCGACTTCTCAGCCGTGTTGCGAAAAGAGAACCGCAAGCCGCCGTCGAGGCTTCCGTCGTTGCAGGAGATGACCCCGCCGGCGAAGAGTTCGGCGAAAGCGGCGAACGGCGTTTTGTCGAATTCGAGAGGGAGTAAGTCGGCGAGCGCGGGGGAGAAGAGGTACAACAATGGCGGAGGGGTCATGGCGAGGAAGAGCTACGCGAGTATGGAGGAGTTGAACGGGTTGTCGACCGCCGCCGTTAATGCTATTAGCGGCGAAAACAGGGGTGGAAGGAAGGCCAATGGCAATGGCAGAGCAATGCCAAAGACTGTTTTGGGAAACAGACAGTTCTGAAAGTTCGGTGCTTTTTGGGTTTTTTTGTCTCGATTCATTCTTTCATTGCTGAATATTTTGCTTGAGGTTTTATGACCTGGGAATTTGATTACCACTTAAAATTCTTATTTTTTTTTTTTTTTAATTTGTTTCGGAATGTAACTAGTAAATGATAAAGTTTGATGGATTGTTTCGACTTCTGGATTTATTTTTTCTTCCCTTAATTCTCTTTTAATATTTATCATCCGAAGGTTAAGAAAACCAAAAGAAAAGAGTGTGAGAACGTGAGTATGAAAACATCTTCTCTTCTCGTATTTAGCCAATTACAAACGATATATTGCACTAATCTATACTAGGGTGAGGGAAGAGAGTTCGAACCCGAAATGCAATAGGTTGAAGAGAGAAGCAGCAACTACCGGGACAACCCACCAGTTGCGCATATCATCAGTTGGAGTGCAAAAGGTTGCTTTAACTTTTATACAACTCAATTTTACTTGACACTCTCAAACGGGAAAAAAAAAAATTACCGTGAAATCTTCTTGCATATCCTGGTAACTGATCTTAAAGTTGAACTAAGCCTTCCATTGATTTGTACAAAAGAATACATTTGCTTGGTTTAACAGACAGAATTTAACATGTGACATGGCTGATCAAAGACCATACGAACTCAAAAAATGGTAGCTAGAGTTTACATGAATTTCAAAAGGAACCCAGCAGCTGGCACTCACAGAAGTCGATCACAACTTCATCAAGCAAACTTTGAAGAATGTCTCCGTCAATTTCAGAACCGATCTCAAAAGCTTCGGTATTAAAATCTGTCCACTTACCCAGGGAATGACTCATATCCCATTCTATCAACTCATCAGGAATCATTCCAGCCAAATCCGTCCACTTCTGAATCTCCTCCCGAACCTCTTGAATCATCAACTTCTGGTTCATGCCTACGGGGAGTTTTTTCCAAAATCTGAATCCGGAATTGCAGCACCAGCCATATTTTGAGTCCAAGTACTCTATGACAAAATCAAAAAGGAATTCACCAAGTTCTTTGATGTCCCCAAAACTACTGAACACGCAGAATTTTGTCATCATGGTGTCGGCAATAGTTTCCAGATCAAGAAGCAAGGGACTGATGAAAAGACCTTCCATTATGTTCCCCTTATTGTGCAGAGTCACATCTCCAAACAATAGTTCAGCATTCAATATAACTTCATTTGCATGGGTGAGCTTGCCTCCACTCAATCTTTCCCCACCAGCATCGATGCTATGCAATATCCTCAATACATTATTGAAAAGAGCACTTATTATCTCACCGCCAGTCTTATTTTTGTCCACTGAAGTGGCAGAGTCTACACTATCAGTATCATGACCCATTTGCAACTGATCATCAGAGTAATCCATTGAGTGAGGGTAGACGGACCTATTCCCTGTATCAGAAGCAATACAAAGATAAGAATCACATTCAGAGGATCTTACCGATACGAAAGAAAACAAAATCACAATTAGCTTTAGGGGGTTAGCCGAGTACTCTACCACCTCAGTTTAGAAAAGGAAATTATGTATCTGTTTTGCACAGCAGTTTCTACTATTACTCAAGTACTCTACCTGAGCTATCATCCAGACTACTAGAAGAAAATGAAGCTTCAAGAACAGACCCAGGGCTCAAATGATGACCATCATGAAAGATTCCAACCAATCTATCTGTCTTTCCACGAACCTGAGGAGGACCAATAGAAGCTAAATGAGTCAAGAAATGTGTACCGAATCACCTTTTAATCAAACAGAAGAAAAATCTGAAGTTGCGCACAATGCAGGCATATTAACAGAGATTGACAATAATTCCTACTTTCTCAAGAAGTTAACAGTGAGGATTAAATTAAAGGACAATATAAACAACTAATTTTGCATGACAAAGGCTATCGAGCGTTAACTACGATACTTCCACAGAAACTTAAGCAGTAAAAGTTGGAGGAGAAGCAAATACAAATTAAGAAGCATACAGCAAATGATTGATTAGAGATGTTAACTAGAGTACTACTGAGAATTTGCATCATCTAACATACTAATGTTAAATCCTAGCTAACCCCTTCTTCTTCCTGACCTCTCTTTCTTCCTTTTCTCCACTTTTTCTCCCTATTGGTTCGGCATCTCCTTCATATAATTTTTCCCTAATACATACACAAGAGATGGCAGCAAACATCCTACCAGCAACCAACTCATGAATGCAATTCCTTTGAAGTTTATAACTTTTTTCACTTGGTTAGAACTTATAGGTACCAAGAGAATAACTTTTGTGAATATAACCAAGGAGTTGCCCCTGGTTCATCAATGCAATATGAAATTCTTGTGGATAGTATTTACAAGCAAAGGGTGAGGAAAGTAAATCAATGGTTCAAGCAGCATGCTCTGTTGAAATAGTTTTCCAAATCTAGGACCTGATCTCAATTCAATAGCACATATTCCCAAGACCTGAATTCTTCTTCATTCCACTCATCATCTAAATTTCAAGTAAAATACATGGACAAGCTCCATACCATGTAGATGCCATAGTAACTACTGTTGCCAGACTGGAGTATGCATGCCCAAAGGACTGTGATTTGATAAGCAGAATCCACAGGCAAACTCCTCATAACTAAGAAAGAGTTGCCATTCTACTTCAAATTCCTGACACGTTCTTATAACCCAAACTAGCCTGGTTGAAGCACTAAAGCTCCAGAAAGTCTAATGAAATCCATCAGGAAACAATGATGTATCCATTGTAGTCATCCCAGTAAAGGAATTTTTCTGTTTGTGTCCATAAGAATAAGATACACAAAAAATCAACCAACTATATAAAACATGAATAAGTTCTTAAATTAAAAGAAAAACAAAAAAATTGGGACATTAGTTTTGGAACCCATGTACCATCCATTTATGATTACACGAACATCCAACCTCAATAGCAGGTGTGATAACTGTGTAGAAACTTCAATTTATACGAGAATATGAATATCTAAGCTTATCTGATGTAGGTCACCACTACTTATTAAGCAATACTTTCCATATCTATAATATAGCATCCAGGAAATCAAACTCAAAAGTGTTTCATGATGCATGGGACATGTATAAGGGATTAAACAGAGCTGCAATCTAAGATGACTAAAATATAAAACACTTTCCACCATGAAAAGCGCCCAACTATTATCCATAGGGAGATATTGCATGTAATGGCCAACTCTGATAAACAGTTATATAAGTCATACATCAGTTATATTAAGAATTGTAATCATACATCTAAAACGCAATTCTAAAAATGCATCATATTAGACAACTACTAGAATCGTAACATTATAAACAAGCCGCCAAACCAGTTACCAAATACAAAAGCCTTGAAATTTAGAAACATTGTTCTCTCAAAGTAGTCAAATATATTGTAACTGGTTCCCAAACTCAAATAGTTACACTTCCGGCATATTTTTTTTCTTAAACGGTATAGGTAATGCCAAGTCAATAAACACAGTTTAATAAACAAAGAGACTTACAGGTGATGCTATATCTGTATTGGCCATGTGTCCGTCATGAGAAAGAGAACGATCTGCAGACAATGCAGATATTAGCTCTTGGAGAATCATAGCAGTGGACCTCTTGGATGAAGCACCTGTTGCCATGTCATCATCTTCTTGACAAGCAAGCTCCCTCAGTTTTTGTTCCAGAAGGGCACCAATATCATCTCCACTCAATGGTAATGGTTCTTGGGGAGGTGACTTTATGTAATTGTCTGTGCTTGTACCTTGCATTCCTGTAGGGTTTCCAGTCTTCTTCCTGATAGGGGAATTAAATGTGAATGAAATAACATCAGTGTCCTTATTGCCATTTGCTTTGTTACCTTCTCTCCGACCGGCTAATTTATTCCTAGCAGAAGTGTGGTCCATCAAATGAGCACCATTTCCTAATCCTTTTCCAGTTGACTTATCAAACTGATAATTCTCCTGTCTTGTGGAAGTTGAACTAACAAAACCACTACTTTCAACTTGGCCACTATCATTGATCATCCTCCTTTTCCGTATTGTTGTCCTTAGCTGTGATGGGTAGTCATCTTTTCCAGGAAAAGTTTTCCTCTCTGTGTCTAACTTAGAATCGTTCACTTTGGTAGGCACCCTCGGTTGGGCACGACCACTCAGATTCCGGTTCAAAGCAACAAAGTCTTTGGTCCCTCTAACAGCATTTGCAGCAGATGAGGCTCTTCTGCCATCAAGACTATTTAGTTTGGATCTGGGTGGAATCCTTTCTCTTCCTAGTGACATTCGATGCTGCATCTGAGACCTATTCTTTGAGGTAATAGAAGATGCTTCTCCATTTTGAGGCTTGCATGGTTGACTTGACGACAACTGCCATGAAGCTAGACCTTCTGGTGGCAGAGACTTCCCTTCTGTTACAGGTTCACCAATGGATAGTATTTTCTTTTGACCACGAACTGATACAGGTTGGTTCCGAGTTCCCTGGAAAATTGCATCATTTTCTTGCCCAAAGGAAGATATGGATGACTTTGGCATTTGTTCTGCTACCAGCGAAGAGCTATTGACTAAGTTTGAAGCAAAGGATGGGAACGCAGGCTGTTGTTCCTCCACATTTGATGTTACGTCCACATCTACTATATTACCACAACTTTTGCAAGAAGTTTGGCCCATCATAGAGTTGACTGCACCACCATTATAACATGCTTGATTAGAAACCCCCAGTGATTGAACTGCTGTTCCATCTTCCACAACCTCATCCACTGGAGGATAATGAAAAGAACGCGAGTAAGTGAGAGCACCTTTTGCTCTATTCGTAGACTGAAGTCCAGGTTCCAAAATTCTAGTAGCAGCATCAATCAACCGAGAAGTTCGCGAAGAATTCTTCCCAGAGGAAATACTCGAACTCTTCAATGGAGAAGCAAGCTTTGGGTGATGCTTTCTCGAGCGCGACATAACACTCTTAATTTGAAGTGCCTCGGCTCCAAACCTAGTCACTGCCCTCTTCTCATGTGGTCCCATTTTCTGCAGCTTCTGAGGCCTCGATTCAGGCTTTGCATTTTCCGTCTCCAAATTCAATTCATCTCTATCATTACCACTACGGTTATTCACAAATGTCTCCTCTCCGCTGCTCTTAGCATTAGCAAAGGAAGCTTTCTTGGGCTTCTCGTGTGTGGCGGGCATGGATTCAAGTCCCATAAGCCTAGCAACCAAACTTGGAGCTCGCAATTCATGCTTGTGCTCAAAATCAAAGCTACGATTTACATTTTTCTTCGCATTTGGGAAACCCCCACGGTTTTCATCAGCAATCTATCATTCAAACACACATACCCAGCATGCCCAACAAAAGAAAGAGAATTAAAACAACCAAACCCATCAAAACAAAGAAATAATCTAAATTTAGAAGCAATAAGATGCATACCAAATGAAGCTTCGAAACCGGCATTTTCTCATCTCTAAACTTCTTGGAAACTTTGTTTGCTCGTGCTGATACATAAAATTAACACACAAAAATGTTGTCGAACTTTTTATATTTCGTTTTTTTTAATTAAATAGGAAATAAAGAGGAGAAATGTAGCTTTACGCGATGGAAAAAGACTAACATGGAGGAAGCAATTTCTTGGAGAAGAGCTTCTTCTTGGCGAACCTGCGGTTCCAGTCGAAGAGCTGGAAGAAAATGCCGACGCAACCACCCGGCCTATGCGTCTTCTTCTCTGCTATGGCCAAAGATGACGCCGTTGTCCCTGTAGAATCATTCATTTTTCTTCCCCGCCACCGATGAAAAACTTCAAAGCTCTTTTCTTTCAAAACCCAAAAACCTCACCTTCCACCCAAAAGGTTGAGACCTTTTGCAGCCAAAAACTCAAATAAATCTACCATACAAAAACCAAAATCCCATTTAAAAAAACCCCATTTCACCACTCACATTTCCTCCAAACCCAATTTTTGTTTCTGAAAATACCCAAAAACATACAAGAAAAACAAAGAAAACCCGCCGTCCGTACAATAATTACACTCCTTCAAGCGACTAAAGAACAAAACAGACGCACAGCAACAACTGTCCTGCAAGTGCAGAGCAACGAAAGCAACCTATCACCGTAAAACGACGAGGTCTAATGAAATATATCCCCTTTTCGCATGCAATGGACCGAGAAAAGTAGCAGCTGAGAGAGAGTCTGAAGCGATTCAGATTGACGTTAAGGATGACGACGATGGAATAACGACCATGAAAAGCGCCGATCGAGAAAAAAGGCAATGCGCAAACGACACGTCGTATGTCATCGCGAAGCCCTAGAGATCGAAACCAAGATGGAGAAGACTCCTCTCTGCCATTTTCGCAGTCTCGTCACTGCAAAAAGAGGCTTTGGCTTTTGTACAGTAGCGTGTACGTAGGATAAGAGAAGAGAAGACGACAACTGTACAGTATACAGTGTACACCCCAAGCGCACTGCAGAGTGCACCGGGGGCGGTGGTCAACATAACAGAGAGCGCGAAATGTAAAATATTGTTAAGTTTTTGGGGTTGTAATAAAATAATGGTATTGTTTGGGGGTTTGGTGGAATAGAATAGGGACAAAATTGGAAATAGAGTATTGGAGATTTCGTTGCGTCTACGTCTGTCTGCTATCTTGCACCCGTGTTTTCAACTTTTTAAAAAATCGATACTCTCTCTGCAAATGTTTACTCGCTGCCGGGAGAGATTCTCCCACTCTGTCCGCTCTAGATTCTCCGGCAGCTCAACTTTTTATCTTATCGTATTAATATTATAGAATATGAAAAATATTAAAGAGATTTTTTTAAAATGAAACTATTCATGCCTTCTTCACCGTTTTATGTTTTTGATATATTATTTTATAATGTTAGCATTGAAATTCTGCCAAAAATATGAAGATCAAAGAATCTATGAAGAATTCCGTTTTTAAAAGTGCCTTCTTAACAATATTAAAAAAATAAAATAACAGAAAATCTTTGAAAATTTTCACTTATTTCTCGTGTCAAAATACATAGTAGTTGATATTGGACTTATTGCGAGTAAACTATAACTTATTAAGTATCAAACAAGTTAAATACCCACAATAGCCCAACTGATAAGCCTATTACCATGCCTACCCTAACACATTTCTCGTGTATGTTCTCTCCCCCTCCCTTTGCCCTTTCTTCTCTCTTATTTTCTTCTTCTCTGCGTGTTTATCTATCTCTTATTCGTGCCGCTAATCTCTTCCCATTCCTCTTTCTCTCGCCCACCATTCAACAGAAGCATCATCGTGATCATCAGCAAAGAGATTAATAGTCAAAACTCCTCAACCCTTCTTAAGTTCTCAATTTTTACTCTCTACATCCCAATCTTATTTCTTGCGGTCACAAACTTTCTAGGTGTGAGGACTCAAATTTTCTTGAATATGTAGTTGAAATATGTGTTTGGTGTTGAAAGTAGAAGGTTCAAATTTTCTTAATTCTTGTTAGAACCATAAAATAGCATGAACCAAATCAAAATCAACATTAATCAAATCATACAATTTTAATAATAAATTTAAGTAAAATCGAATCAAATAAAATCATTGATATTTTTCAATTCTAATTCCGGTTTGAGGGCGGAATTGGATCACACCCACCCCTAGCTTCGACTTCCCTCTTGTGCAAGGAATTGAACTATTGAAGGACTATTGGCATTCTAAAAGGACAAGCGCTTCAACAAAGAAAAGAAAAGAAAAAAGAACACTTGCAAAAAACAACAATAAAAACAACCCATCCCTATATTTTCTTAAGGATCGACCGACCGTGACAACTTCATGCCTAAGAAGAAATACTTTAGCAATGAGTTGGGTGACTTTGCGATGACCTTCTAGACCCATGCCATTAATATAATATATGGATGTTGTGTGACCCAATAGATGAGCCTGAAGAGAGCCCACTAAAGAATGAGAAGATAAAGACCTTTAGAGTTTAGACCTACAAATCAGCCCAAGGAACTCAATAGACAGAGCACTACTGCAGCAACGAAGAAGACTACTAATATTGAACGACAGCTCTTGACCTTAGATTGTCTATTGATAAGTAGAGACGAGAGTATAAACTAAAGTATTTTCCAACCACTCAAGACAGTTGGCGAGCCTGATTACTTTCTGGCATGGAGTTTGAAGGACAGGTATGCCCATACGTAAATTTTTCTCAAACTTAGCGCTCGCTAAAATGCTATCCAACCAGTCGTGGATGAGAATTGCACTTAGTACGTGTAGATTTAGGAAAACTTCCTCTCCTCTTATCAAATGGACAGTGAAGAAGTAACTTATGGGTCGTGCTTACTTATTCGGGTCATTAAACGATGAGGCAATGATAGAATGAAGGGTTCAAGACTTTTGGAACTCACTCATGACCTATATAAAAGGGTTGAGTACCCCTTATAAGTAGTTGAATTCAAGAGAAAAAAATTACATAGCGTTGTTGTAAAGTGCTCTTGTAATCCACATCGAATGTATAGCATATTGCTACAGTTGCGTAGCCCAATTTTAGAGTGAACCGCTCAAGTTGCTTTGTCCATAATCTAGCTTTACATCTCAAACCCACCAAAAATTGAACACATTGATTTTTGTTGACCTCCCAATTTTTTTGCGTTGATAATGCTCACCACAAATCTTCTACATTTAAAGCCCTTCCATCACCATGATCAACAACTAAACCGCAACCAAAATATCTTACAAAGCCTTATCTCATAATCAAGCCTAACCGAACGTCATTTATCTCATGTCTAAACTTGTGGATCTTTAGCTACCACATCTCAAACTCTCATGCTAAGAATTTTTCACCACTCATCTTCAACCATTTCCAGAGCTATTGAAAGCACTCCAGGAAGCCAAATACGAGCAGCCGGAAGAATAACAGTGTATTCATAAGGCTCATTTCTCCTTCAAGATATTTTGGGCCTACTTCTCACTCACTCATCAGATTCGAAGAATACGAAGACTTTATTCCCTCGTTTTACAGCAATCCAACAATAAACGAGCTTAGTCATGCATTCGAACAAATAAGCCCCAAACAAAAATTTGCTTTAGTTTGAAAATAAAAAAGCTCTTCGCAATCTTTTCATCACTCTCTCTTCATCTGCAATAGGTGCTTTATTCAAATCAAGTTTTAACGAAACACTCAGGTACTGTTTACTTTTAACGAAAAACTACATTTTTACCTTTTTCTGATACTATTCACAACACCTTTATTTGTCATTTTTCATTAAAACAGAAGTTTTTTTAGATTTTTCATTAGTTTTCCTTTATTCAAATGCATAGCATGTGTAAGTGTTTTACTAAAAAACCAATAAGAAACCTTGCATGAGTTTATTAAAAGTTATACTCTTCTATTGCCAATTGATTTTGTGATCGAATCTTCCTTCATATATTGTAACAAATTAATCAACAAAGTTATCCGATTATATCAGACTTATCATGATTTATGTTCCCGATCACTTGGAATAATTATTGCACAAACTAATGAGAACCCAATTCATATAATGCATCTTGTACATGCACGAAAAAAGTTGAGGTTCCTCCATAAAACCAACTGACTATATGGCAAGTAGTCTAATTACTTATAGGCATATGCAAGGTCCATTCTTTCCCCGATGTGAAATTGATATAATCAACACGCCCCTTCACATGTGGCGAATTTTCAAGTCTTGCACGAGGATAACACAAATTGGATAACGTGAAGCACGTGGGATTGTTGTGCTTCACACTTGAAACAACTTGTTCTGATACTATAAAAAGTTGAATTTCTACTATAAAACTAACTCCCAATATAGAGAGTAGTCGAATTACTCATAAGTACATACTAGATCCATTTTTTCTCTTACGTGAAATTGATACTCTCAATAGTACACACAAATGTAAAATTCATTAAAATAAAAATGAACAAGCTAAAATAATGAAACACCAAACTCAAGTTCAAAGAAAATGTCAACGACTCCTCAAATACATAGATCAGACCTCTCTGAATTCTAACTTTTCACTAATACAGGTTCAGAGAAAAATTAAAAATACAAACCATACACATAAATCTATATGTGAGAACGAAGACCAAATAATGCAAGAAAAAAGTAAAAGAGCATGTGGAATAACCCAGAAAAACTATGGTTACCTTGTCTTTTAGCACTCCAAGCATGTGGCTTGAATTATGCAGATGCCCTTTGGTATGTCCCCTCTCGTCATGCACCTCTTTATCTCTTTGTCTTCAACCTTCAAAACCCCGGCGTACAGATGATGTCCAAACAAATTTACAAATCACATAAAAAGAATACCAAGAAACTAAATTAGACAATAAAAAAAAAGAAGTCAATCACTCAATCCCATAAGCATATCATCATTTCTTCTTGGTCTTATCCTTGCCATTGGAAAAGATTGATCCAAAACCCAACATATTAGCTGCAGGAACATTTAGGACAGGACTAACTGGAGCAGCATTGCCCCCATATGATCCATATTGACCCTTTTTCAATGGAGGCTTTTGGTAATTGCTCATTGAAGCAGCAGAATATTGTGAGGAGGAGGAGGAGGGCTTTTTGGATGCAGATTTATTGGAATTCTGCTTCTGATTCTGACCCTCTTTTGAAAACAGCGATCGCTTCGCACTTGATGATGATGAAGAACCGGTTGAATTGCTTCTTGACAAAAGCGGCAAAGGACATAAGGTTCTGCCATATCCACTTCCACAGCTGCTACTCCTCTTGAAACTCCAGAAAGACTTTGAGTTCTGCTTCTCATCACCTTCACTACTACTACTCGTCGTGTTCTTGCTCTCTTTCGCCGTAGTTATTTTTGTGTCACGTTGGTTAGTAGTCGGCGCTGTTGGCAATGGAGGCATGATTTGGTTCAACTGCTTTGGCTGATGGGAAGACTTTTTCTTGATCTCAGTCGGGATCATTTTCCCATCGGAGAAAAGTTCATCAGCGGAGGAGGACTCCTGCTCGAAGCTCTCACGGACGCAGAAGTCGAACTCCATGCTCGAGTTCATAATTCTTGAGGATGAAGAATTGGATCTGAGAGGGTGGGTTTGCTGTTCCATAGATGCAACATCAGATTGGCAGAGATCATAGGAGAATGAAATCCTTGGACTCATGACGCCCATACTGCTAGGGTTATCTGAACACAGCTCTACCATTTTCCCTTAAGATTAAAATTGAATTTAAAGAAAAGCCGAAGCCAGAAAATACTCAGACTACTGAAGAAGTTGGGATTAGAAAAAACCAAGAAAACATGTCGCGTTAAAACTTAAACATGGACAAGTCCAAGTCTAGATTTTATAGAACAGGGAATTCATATCCACACACAAAGATAAGTGGTGAACTTAAGATTGTTTTTTTGTTGTTGATGGAACCAATGAAGAAGATGGAGTTGATTTGGACAACAGTGAAGAGAGAACTGAATGACCAAGTCGTTGAGAGTTTTGCAGTGTGTTGAGAGTTTTAGAGGGAGATAAAAGCAAGCAACCAAGGCAGGCAGGCAGGCAGGTCTCGGTGGAAGTAGTTGAGGGAGTGAAATTATTCTGCTGCTGTCTTCAAACAGGTAGGCCATGTTTTTAGCGACGTGGGAAAAGGGGTTCTAGCAAATTGTATGCTTGCCTAATTTTTCTCTTTTTCATTTTCAATTGTTTCTTAACAAAAAAAAAAAAGAAGTCTTTCTTTGTTTCTTTTTCCAAATCTTAATTGATGAAATAATCATTTTTAAGATTGATATTAGAATGATATGTCGTCAAAACTAAATTTTGATCAGTTCAATAATTGAAATTTAATAGACAATCATTTTAGTCATTCTATTTTTTATAGTAATTTGGGCAAAATTTTGAAGGTCTATGTTTTAATCATCATGTTTCAGAAACCACTTTCAGCAGGGGGACAGTGAGCGTAAGTTATCAATTGAGGGATCACAAATGATTACTTTTTTTTTTTTTTTGGACAAACAATATATTTCTACACTAAAGGAAGGGTGAGAGAACGGGCTAAACCTCATAATGAGTCAGTCATAATAATGTGGTTCAAATCCATTTTTGGCAAGAATCAACCTATGACCTCTCACTTACAAGTAAAAAGGAATACTACTAAACTGTTATATTTAAGTATAGAATAGTAAAGAATAGAATGAAAGGATAAATGAAATATAACCATAAAAGTTGTTTAAATAGTGACACAACCTTATAACAACAAAAAGAATTAAAACAGGAGAGTATGAAAATACACAAAATATTTAAAATATGTTTTTGACCCAAAAACGATCTCAAACACTTGAAATCCATCTTAGGTCATAGTAAAGCAACGAGTTTCGTTCTCTTTACGGAAAGATATCCTCGACAGAAAGTGAACTGCAAAAACTCCGAAAACATTATTTATGCCGGAATTTGTCAATCTGAGCTACACTTCTAGTACTCCTACATCAAATACGTTAGTAAAATATAAGACGCAAAAAACATCGTTTACGCAAAGATGTGCACAATGCATACGCTGAAAAAAGTTCTTATTTATCTGTATAATTAAAAAATATATGAAAAACAAAAGGGCAAAAATACTTGACAAGAACATGTATATATGTGTATAATACTTGAACTTACTATCACTAACTAGAAGTCTAGAATGAGTATGTACATTCCAAAGCATTGTAATTTGTAAAGGTTTTCCGTGATATTAAGCTTATGTACGCATGCACGTAAAGTTCAAGAGGAGGTATAACCAAAAGCAATTTTTTATGGGTATGCAGGGCATCTAACTTCTACTTTCCCTTATGCTATCACGATAGGAAATCGACTTGTGACCCTAATCTAAATCAGCAAAGATGATAATTGGATTTGTCACATGCAATTATATTCCAATCATGCATGTGGCTTACGGCCTAAATTAATTCTTCATTACTTTCCCTTTTAACGTATTTTGAGAAAGCAACCAACACTACAATATATTTGAGCCTTCAAGTTCTTTCATAATGCTTTTTTTTTTTTTGGGTCAACTTCTGAAGACACATAACCAACCATTATCCGCTGTACAGAAACTAAAACTATGTTCGTGTACATTGTCTAAAAGCAGGTCGTTTGACAAGGTTTGAATTCGGTCTCAACTTGTTTTTGTCCGAATTATTGTGTTTACTATAGTCTTGATCTTGCGCTTGACAGATGTAACATTGGTTGCACATGCACATGGACGAATCTTATTAAGGGCCAGAGAGGGCACGTGCCCTCCCTGAAGTTTGTGGCATGGGAAAAAAAGGCAGTCTTGATAAGAATTTGGGCTCTGCTTAAACAGTAAATTTATGTCGCTTGATATGACATTAAATCGGACTACAACGAATAATAATCAACTCACCACCACAACCAACTCTATCACTTGCTTTCGTCAAAATCAGTAGGCAGATATAACACAAAAAATATTAGTTGCATAGTTGGTTATGGTAGCTCACGGCGAAGAAGAAGAAACATGAGACAAGTCCATATGTTTCAAGAGAAACCACTCCGTTTTTAAATTTAGAGTGAGTTTTTTTTCCTTAGAATGATAAAAAGCCCATTAACCCTCTCTTCTCTCATACGACTTACAAATTTTACCTCCCATCCCTATACATATATGATTTATTTCTTAGTTCACTATAACAATATTGACCTAAGATATGGTTAAACTAGAACAAAGGGTGAGAATGTACGCTAAGCACACAATATGTATGGATTTGATCATTTGACTCCACAAATAATGTTGCGTGCACTGTTTTTGGAATTCCACGAGAACTTATATTATTTACCACTACTTAATTATGCCCCCGATTCAAATCATAAGACTGCGTTATAATTACAAATAAAGTGCACTTTATAGACCCAACGATTCAAATCATAAGACTGCGTTATAATGTAAACTCAAACAAGTCGTTAGCGCTATATTCATTTATATATGAATTTGTTAGCTCTTGGGCACATAAATAATAAATGATTCTACGCCCAATACATTGCGTAATTTGCTTGTGTTTTGGTGCCTATATCATTGCATTCGTGTTCAACAAGGATGTCGTATCTTAAAATTTATATTTAAAAAACAATTGAATGATAGAATGAAATAAATGTCTTCCTCTTTAACTTACTACTTTTTGAATTTAAACTTCTTTTATATAAAGTAATAATATCGTTTGTAATCAAAGAGTGACCGAGCTTCATACACAAAAGATTACATTCCAAGAACCAAAATCGCAAATAGGCCGATATTCATTACAGCTGTACAGCACTATAAACCAATGAGCCTTTTTTTTTTTTTTTTTTTTTTTTGGTGGAACGCAGCTGTGCAAGGAACCCTTAACTTGTAGGGCAGCCCAAAGAGGACGGTGACAAGAACCCTTAGGTAGGGTATACAATGCAAATTATTGTTGCATTTTTGGGTTGCGATGTAATTTGCTGCTTCTTTTAGCGTTTGCTCACATGACAAGTGGCTAAAACTGGTAATTAAAGCAAAGATAAACAAATAATTAAAGCCAATTTCTCACTTGTTACCAAGAAAAGGCATTTTCCTCCGCTTCTTTTTTTCTTGATGTTTCTTGGTTGAATAACAAAACCACTGAAAAGTATGCAACTGGTGGTTGAGCAATTCACTTCACTGACCCTACCTTTGCTGCTGGACCATGAACCGACAAAGAAATGATAAGAATTCGGATTTGTGTTTCTTTTTTATGCACGGAAGTATATTGTTTGTATCAGAGTTTTGATCGTTAATTAGGAAAAAAAAAAAAAATTTGACATTCTCATTATTCAATGCATATCATACACCGGAACATGATGAAATTTTGTTTATTTGTTTACATGTTCTTATTTCGTACAAAGAGGGAAGATTGTGGAAACTTTTTTCCTATGTAATGGAAGATTATAACGTTGTAATCATCGAGGTTATATGCTTAACAGTGAGGATTGTTCCTGAACTAAACCCGATTTGTGTTTTGGTCTTGGGTATTAAAAATAGGTCTGGTGGTCAATCTAAGTTATAATTTTGGTGCTCTCCGTTTGTTCTACTAAATTTTTCGACAAAAATGATCACGTGACATGCATGTGATATACTTTTATGGGGTAGAGAGGAATTTTAACTGACATAACAACCCACCCCTACTCAGCACCTCCTGTACTGCACTCTTCATTTCTCTGTGAAAACTTCTGTGTTAACAGTCACGGAATTTGAATAGTTCTATCCATTCCCTCCATCTCATCCTGGAAGACACACATAACGGGTCACAAGTTCTTCGATTGCTTTTTGAATTCGAGAAATCTCTAAACAGAGGTGCACATGGAAAAGCTCAGACTAGCTAACAATACAATCACAAAAGCACATACACAAGAAAACACACAACGTGATCTTTCTTTTGTCTGAGTATATAATCTAAGACATTCAAAATCATAAGTTAACATCAATGCAATGCAGTGCATGGTTATCTAGCAATTCGTTCAATTCATATTTTGTGTTTGTCTCTGTGTATGATTGAATCATAGTCTTCTTTTCATTCTATTTCCTTGTTCTCCTCTGCAAATTTCTTTTCTTCTTGGTGGAACAGTTGTATGTGTTCCGAGAACCTGTAACAACAAAAGGGCAATCTAAAGAAGCCAAGATTCAGTCATCGAAGTGTTGATAAATACTAATTGTAGTTTGTTTGGTTAGTCAGTAACTTGTTAGTTTTGTTAAGGGCATAAATGTAATATGTCAGAATGCCCACAGCTATATATAACAAACTCTGTGTAATTATTCAGTGTGTTGAATAACAAGAAATCATTCCCTTTCTATATGGTATCACGCCCTTTTCACCTCACGGTTTTCTCTCTCTCGATCCTCTTCGCTTCCAATTTCTGACTTTTCTTCTCAATCCCTGCTGCGATTCTTCTCTACTCATCTTCGATCTTGTTGATTGGTGTATTTCTCTCTGCAATCAGAAATGGCGTCACCGTCAGAATCGTCTTCTCCCATTGAGTCGGTGCAAGCTGCAAACCCTAATTTCTCCAGTTCTGCGCCGCCTTCGAATTCGTATGCCTCTCTTACCATACAAAACATTGGAAGTATGGTGCCAATCAAACTCAAACGCTCCAATTATCTTCCATGGCGTGCATTATTTGCCCCAATTCTGCGTAGGTATAAGCTTCTGAGTATTATCGATGGTACTGAGGTTTGTCCCTCCCCTCTTCTTCCTGATCGTTCTATTAATCCAGTCTTTGAAATTTGGTATGCGAAAGATCAGAATCTTCTCATTTGGTTGAATTCTACTTTGTCTGAAGAAGTGATTCCTTTCACTGTTGGTGTCTCATCGTCTCGGGATCTCTGGCTTAAACTTGAGCAGCGTTTTGGAGGTGTCTCTGATGCTCACATTCATCAGTTACGATCGCGTCTTCAGTCTATTCAGAAAGGTTCACAGTCAATTTCTGATTATCTTCAATAGATCAAGGAAATTTCTGATACCTTGATGGCAACTGGTGCTCCCGTCACCAATCATGATCTAATTACAGCTACACTGGCTGGCTTACCTGATGAGTTTGAATCTTTTACTGATTCACTTCTTCTTCGTCTGTCCACCACTACCCTGGATGAATTGCATGGCTTATTACTCACCAAAGAACTCTCCATATCTCGAAGGAAGAAAGCTATTTCATCTAGCCTCACAGAGCCTTTCCATGCATTTGTTGCTCAATCGCAGCCTTCTCTCTTGCCTCCCCACCACCACATCAAGCGTTTGCTGTTCAACCTCAACCTTTTCATGGAAATTATCTTGGAAATCATCGTGGCAATTATAGAGGCCCTGCTCGTGGCCATCGTGGCAACTTTAAAGGCAATAATTTTCGTGCCAATACTTTTCGTGGTGGCCACTCTCAAGGCTCTAGTGCTCTCAATTGTCAAATATGTGGATCACACAGTCATGAAGCTATTGACTGTTTTGATCGCATGAATCCGGATATTTTTGGCAAAGTTCCTCCAGCCAAACTTGCTGCTATGTGTGCACATTTTTCCTCAAAGTCTGCTCCTTCTTGGCTTATTGATTCGGGTGCAACTTCACACATTACCAATGACATTTCTAACCTTTCATCTCCTGCTCTTTATCGTGGTGAAGACAAGGTCTATATTGGTGATGGTAAAGGTTTGAAAATTAACAACATTGGCTCCTCTTTTTTGCACACTCCATCTGCTATTTTTAAGCTGCAAAATGTTCTTCATGTACCACAAATGCAGCACAATTTACTTTCTGCATATCAATTTCTCAAAGATAATTACTGTTCTTTGACACTTAATTCTGATGGATCCTTTGTAAAGGATCGTTCTACGGGGAAGACGCTTTTGCGGGGACCGGTTAAGGATGGTTTTTATCCCCTGCAATGTTCATCTCCCTTACCTCCATGCTCTGCTGCTCCAACTACTACCTTAATCAGTCTCCAAGCACCGGTTTCAGTATGGCACAGTCGTCTTAGCCATCCTTCTTCATCCGTATTCAAGCGTGTTCTGTCAACGAATAAAATTTCTATTACTGGAAGACCTTCAATGGACTTTTTTTGTTCCAACTGTGCTCTTGCCAAAAGTCATAAGCAATCTTTCAGTTCTACTAGTTCTCATTCTTCTTCAAGTTTAGAACTTTTACATTGTGATCTTTGGGGCCCTGCTCCTGTTATGTCAGCAAGTGGTTATCGGTACTATCTGTTACTTGTGGATGACTATAGTAAATACAGTTGGTTCTTTCCATTAAAGTCCAAGTCTAAAGTGTATTCTGTAATAGTTGAGTTCAAGAGTTATGTAGAAAATCTTCTTGGTAATAAAATCAAAGTTCTTCGTTCTGATTCAGGGGGTGAATTTACTAGTACTGCACTACAGAATTTTCTCCACACTCATGGTATTATTCATCAATTTAGTTGTCCACACACACCTAAACAGAATGGTTGTGCTGAACGGAAACATCGTCATCTTGTAGAGACAGCTCGTACCTTTTTGGTTGCTTCTAATGTACCTCATGTTTTCTGGGTATAAGCCTTTTCCACTGCTATATACTTGATTAATCGACTTCCAATTTCTGGCATATTGCAATCTCCATGGGCGTTATTATTTCATATTTTACCTGATTACAGTCGCCTCAAAGTATTTGGTTGCAGTTGTTTTCCATGGCTTAAGCCTTACACAACCTCCAAACTGGACAGTAAAAGTAAATACTGTGTGTTCTTGGGGTACAGTCTTCAACATAAGGGATACCAATGCTTAGATCCTTTAACGCAACGGGTCTATATATCTCGCCATGTTGTTTTTGATGAATCAACATTTCCATTTCAGCATTCTCAACCATTGTCCAAGTGTGATTCTCGGATAAATGCAGCCTTTCCAATTGTTCCCTCCATGGATTTGTAGTTTACTATTCCTAATAGTACATCCCCTCATCTTTCTGCACCTGTCTCATCAGTTAATCATGGTGTGTCCTCTGCTGACTTGCACACTCATAATGCTCCTACTCCGCATGTTCTCAATCCTTCTTCACATGTTGCTCCTGTTCATCCACGTACTGCCACTACTGACACACATGCTGCTACTACTGATCATTCACCTATTGCACCTATTGACTCACATGCCACTACTGTTGACTCACATGCCCCTACTGTTGACTCACATGCTGCTCCGGTTCCTCATGTTTCTGCTACTGTGCACAATAGTCATCCTATGACTACACGGTCAAAAGCAGGAATTTTCAAACTCAAAGCATTCTCGGCAACCAACCATCCTCTTCCCTCTTCCATTGAGTTCGTCCCCAATACTTATTTGCAGGCTTCTAAGCATGCTCATTGGAGAATTGCCATGCAAGAAGAGTTTAATGTTTTGCAATCTACAGGCACTTGGGTTCTTGTCCCTTTTTCTCCTCTTCAGAATGTTGTTGGTTGTAGATGGGTTTTCCGGATTAAGAAACATCCTGATGGTTCTATTGATCGATACAAGGCTCGGCTTGTTGCCAAAGGTTTTCACCAACAAGAGGGCATTGACTATAAGGAAACTTTCAGCCCTGTAGCCAAGCCTGTTTCCATTCATATACTATTGTCTCTTGCTGCTCAATTTAATTGGTTTTTAAACCAGTTAGATATTAGTAATGCTTTCTTACATGGGGATTTACAAGAAGATGTTTTTATGCAACATCCTTCTGTGTTCAGTGATCCCTCATTTCCCAATCATGTTTGCAAGCTTCAAAAATCCCTCTATGGTCTTAAACAAGCTCCCAGGGCTTGGTTTGACAAATTATTTCAAGTGTTGCGCTCCTTTGGTTTTGAGCAGTCCTCTTCAGATGCTTCTCTGTTTATTTTACAAGCTCCAACCTTGGTTATCATTCTTGTATATGTTGACGATATCTTAGTCACTGGCCCCAATGCTAATCTTTGTCAACATTTTATCAACAAACTGAGCATTGTCTTTCCAGTTAAAGATCTGGGCTCCTTACACTATTTTTTGGGTCTTGAAGTGCACAGATCTTCTGAGGGTATATTTTTACATCAAGGAAAATATTTACTTGATCTCCTTCAAAAGACCAACATGGATGGCGCCAAACCCTGTTCCACTCCCTTAGGGACGACCAAACTTGATCATACAGGTTTACTTTTGTCTAATCCCACAGAGTATCGATCCTTAGTGGGTGCCTTGCAATATCTCACCTGGACACGACCAGACATATCCTTTGCAGTGAATCAAGTATGTCAATTCATGCATGCTCCACGAGATTCTCATCTTCAAGCTGCTAAAAGAATTCTCAGGTTTTTGAAAGGTACTATTACCCATGGATTATGGTTTAAACCAGGAAATCTTCATCTTACAGCATATTCAGATGCTGATTGGGCAGGGTGTACCTTTGACAGAAGGTCCACCAGTGGCTACTGCGTCTTTTTTTGTTCTAATTTGATCAGTTGGAGTGCCAAGAAACAGTCAACAGTTGCACGCTCATCTACTGAAGCTGAGTACTTGTCTTTAGATCACACATCGGCAGAAATCACATGGATCTGTAAAGTTTTCAGAGATATTGGTTTTTCACTACCTCAGATTCCTCATCTTTGGTGTGATAATATCTCTGCAATCTCTTTAGCTTCTAATCCTATTTTCCATGCCCGAACTAAACATATTGAAATTGACTATCATTACATCCGTGAACTTGTTCTTGCTCATCTTATCAAGCTTCAGTATGTTTGTAGTCAAGATCAATTGGCCGACATTCATACCAAATCTCTGTCCCG
Organism: Pyrus communis; assembly: GCF_041283825.1. Taxonomy (NCBI): domain Eukaryota; kingdom Viridiplantae; phylum Streptophyta; class Magnoliopsida; order Rosales; family Rosaceae; genus Pyrus; species Pyrus communis. The sequence goes on along the minus strand of NC_142581.1, from coordinate 25,497,250 downwards.
GCAGCAATTTCTCTATCTTCAATCCAAGCTGTCTCTTGGTCCTTTTGATGCTTCCAAGTTCAGCTTGAGGGGGTGTAAAGAAGCCAAGATTCAATCATCGAAGTGTTGATAAATACTAATTGTAGTTTGTTTGGTTAGTCTGTAACTTGTTAGTTTTGTTAAGGGCATAAATGTAATATGTCAGAATGCCCACAGCTATATATAACAAACTATGTGTAATTATTCAGTGTGTTGAATAACAAGAAATCATTCCCTTTCTATACAATCAACTGCTTATGACTTCACATTGCAATTCATTAGGTTATAGCCAAGAACAATGGTAGAAACAACCAAAGCAACCACACTACCCGACGCAACACAATACTGAAGAACCATGTATGAACTTTTTATAAGAAGATAACAAAACAAAGAAAGAAAAAAAAATCGAAAAACTGTTTGGTATTGACAAAATTCTACCTATACAGTTTCAGTCATTTCTTGCTCAATGTACCTAATAGAGTAAATTGGAGCGTCTCATTCCTCAAATACCAAAAGTTAGAATCACTATGTCACATACATTAAGAAAGGTCGACTGGGGAAATCTAATGAATCTTGTTTCTTACATCTTCATATGTCAACTCTACAAGGACGACACAACCTTCACCTCAAGCCATCTATCGAGTCAATACTCTTCAATGTGTTATGGTTGTGTGCCTCCTTGAACTAGAAATGAAAAAAGAAGCTAAAGGTCAGGATAATAACAGACTACTCGAAGAGTTATCAAGTAATTTGGAATGCTGCTCTTGCAAATTTGGATCCACATCTAACCGATCATTGCAGTATTTCTTGCGATGAAATGCAAACATTTGGAATCAGAAACAATTGAATCCCGAAACGGAAACATAAAAGTTTTCAGGACGACACAAAACTGTAAACAAAGACCAATAATCAACATGCATTTGACTCAATACCTTAATCTAATAACAAAAACTACTTTGCCTTCAAGTTGGTTCAGAATCACGTTTGTCCAAAAATGCCTGGGCTAGATTGCTGAAACTAACATTTATTGCTTCAGCTGCAGCATATCTCTTCATGACATCAACCACCTCTAGCTTTACGATCTCCTTCTTGTTAGATGCGTTGGGTAGATAAATAGGGACCCAATTGCATAATTCACCTAAAATATAATTCAATTTTCAAATATAATGTATCAAAAACTGAGTTTCCTTACAAAGCATCAATAACCATGTTCATCGACCAAGGGATTAGTGGCGTATAATAGCTTGACCATCACAGATTATTTTAAACCAGTACAATATAGAAAAAAAAATGTTATATTGGCATAATTCGATGTGCCTCCTTTTCTATAAGAAGCGATAAGCTCAAACTTATTTGTGTTAGTGACTCCTGTTCTATAAGACTTCATCAGCTCCAACTTTCAAATCACATTCCCACAAACACACAAATTTCAAGCTCCTACTTACAGTGTTTCGGACTGGACTTGATAAATATTGAATACAAGAGGGATTCCTCCGCACCAAGCAATAATTGCAGCATTTGCCGGATCTGCATCTGAAAAAATTTAGTTACAGTTAGTACACAACTCATTCACACTAGCGATAGTCGCTTACTAAATGGTTGCCGGATCACCATAGGGATTAGATAGGTAGACTTACCAGCACAGGAATTGCATATCCCTCCTACGCCAAATTCCACCAGCTTCTCATTTGGTTCAGTTATGCAGTCCACAAAAAGTTCCAACACACTGAGTTGCTTGTAATTATAAAATTCTTTTCGTCAAAGGAAACATTTAAATTGACTTTTAACTTTTACAGACAAATCTATTCAACATCAAACCAGTAACAAAAATAAAAATAATATCCAAATAATATTTTTATACCTCTCCCAAAAAGGCATAGTTGTAAGGATCATAAGCAAAGTAGGCCAAATTAGCAACAATTTTCTCTCATGCCTCTGCAAAGAATGGAAGAGATGATAGTTGACAGTTGATTAAATGACGATGAGATGATTCCATTGTCATTGACTCATTAGAAGAATTCTATAATCTAGCCTTGTACTCTGTCTAATACTAACAAATTACCGACACTCAACGGAAACAAAGAAAAAAGAAGGAAGAAGAAATCAAAATAATCAGACAGAACAGAAGCATACAATCTGAAGCAACAAAATTGTTGAATAAGTGGCCAAGTGGCCATACTTTAGAATAAACAAATGCAAAGGTGGCAAACACCTTTCCTTGTTTTGGGGAGGAAAAAAGGGAAGGCTGGTTTTGTTGTTGTCAGAGATTTCGGCTTTTGGCTCCCACACTTGTTGCCTTTGGTGAATATAGATACCGAGGGAGAAAAGAGAGAGCACCAGAAAAGAGAGTTTTTTTCTGATTGCAAAGAGCAGAGAGCAGCAGAGAACAAGGGGTGCCGCATCCCCCATTTGAAAAGAGCTCCTCTCTTTGGTTAGTAATCATCTACCAAAGTAGTTGTTGTTGTAATAGCTTTGAGCTAGATGTATAGAGAAGAAATTATTCTTTATATTTCCTTCTCTATTTGTTTCTTTGGTGTGTGAGAGTTATTGGGTGTATTGGTTTTTTGGGTTGTGAGATTGCCAACACTTTGTAAATTCCCATTTGGTTGATAGTGGATTATTGGGTGAGCTCCTACTGCTCCGAGGACGTACTCCAGTTACACTGACTGTGGAGGAATCTCGTTAAAATCTTTGTGTCTTTTATATTTTGTTCTTGCATTTTCATTTGATAAAATTTCCTGTGGGTTAGCTTGAGTTGGTTCCATTTAGTTTGGTGTTATCCTAGCACAACAATTGGTATCAGAGCACTGGTTGCTCTTGGGTACTGTCTAATTGCCAAAAATGTCAGACGGGCAAGATGAGAATCCTTTTGGAAGCAGCTCCGGATTTGCAAGAACTACGGTGCAAAATGCAAAGTTCGAAGTTGAAAAGTTTGATGGCACAAACAACTTTGGGATGTGGCAATGTGAGGTCAAAGATGTGTTGGCTCAACAAGATCTACTTGCCGCTTTGGGAGAGAAGCCGGAAGCTATGTCGAAGCCGGAATGGGAGAAATTAAATTTGTGGGCTTGCTCTTCAATTCGGTTGTGCCTTGCAAAAACTCAGAAGTATTTTGTGATGCGGGAGTCATTGGCAAGTGTGTTGTGGCAAAAATTGGAAGACAAGTATATGACCAAGAGTGCAGAGAACCGGCTACACTTGAAGAAAAAGCTCTACCGCTTCCAATACAAAGAAGGTACAAAAATGATTAGACACCTTGATGCTTTTAATAAGTTGATTGCCGACTTGTTAAATTTAGATGAGGATATTAATGATGAAGATAAGGCCTTAATATTGTTGAATTCCTTGCCGAACTCTTATGAGCATTTTGTTACCACTATTATAAATGGTAAAGAAACTGTGAAATTTGAACATGTGTCAAATGCCTTGATGAATTATGAAATGAGGCATAGAGATAAAAATCATGATAGTACCTCGGAAGCTTTATTTGTTAGAGGTAGATCATCGGAGAGAAGATCATCTTCTAGTAGGAAAAAATCACAGTCTCGACCTAGAGGAAACTCTAAAGGTAGAAAACCTTTGGAAAGGGATGAATGTGCCTTTTGTCGTAATAAGGGTCATTGGAAGAAAGATTGTCCTAAATTGAAGACCAAAGGTAAAGAAAGTTCTGAAGCTAATGTTGCTGAAGTTGAAATAAATTTTCCTGATTTTGCTTTAACCACTTCCTCATCATTTGATTGTGCTACTAAGTGGGTGTTGGATACGGGTTGTACTCATCATATGACTCCTCACAAGGATTGGTTTTCAAGCTTGAAAGAGTTTGATGGCGGTGTTGTGTTCATGGGAGATGACAATCCTTGCACAACAAAAGGGATTGGTACAGTTCGTTTAAAGTTGCATGATGGCATGGTTAAAGAGTTGACAGGTGTTCTGTATGTACCGAATTTGAAGAAAAATCTTATTTCTTTGGGAACTTTGGAAGCCAAGGGCTTCAGGTTTCATTCAGATGGGCAGACATTGAAGGTGACTTATGGTGCACTTGTTGTGATGAAAGTTCCTCGATGTGGCCATTTGTATTTATTGCAAGGAAGCACTGTGACAGGTGAAGTATCTGTAGTCTCAGAAAATATGGGCACATCCGATTCTGATACTACTAGATTGTGGCATATGAGATTAGGCCATGCCGGTGAGAAAGCTCTACAAGGGCTTGTGAAACAAGGTCTTCTAAAAGGTGCCACGACTTGTAAGCTTGATTTTTGTGAGCATTGTGTATTGGGGAAGCAAACTAGAGTGAAGTTTGGTACTGCTGTACATCAGACGAAGGGCATTCTTGATTATGTGCATTCGGATGTTTGGGGTCCTACAAAGACTCCCTCTTTGAGTGGTAGACATTGGTTCGTGACCTTTGTTGATGATTATTCAAGAAGGTCTTGGGTCTACACTATGAAGCACAAGAGTGAGGTGTTGAGCATTTTCTTGGGTTGGAAGAAAATGGTTGAGAACCAGACTGGGAGAAAGATTAAGATTTTGAGATCGGATAATGGTGGTGAATACACATCCGACCCTTTCTTTAAAGTTTGCAAAGAGGAAGGGATTGTGAGACATTTTAGTGTCCGGGGAACTCCACAACAAAATGGAGTTGCAGAAAGATTGAATCGAACCTTGCTTGAGAAGGTTAGATGCATGTTGTCTCAGTCGGGTTTGAGCAAGTCGTTTTGGGTAGAGGCAGTTACTTATGCATGTCACATCATCAACCGATTACCCTCAGCTGCTGTTCAGGGTAAGACGCCAATGGAGGTATGGACTGGAAAACCTTCTAATGATTATGATTATATTCGTATTTTTGGTTCACCTGCTTATTTTCATGTAACTGAAAATAAACTTGATCCTAGAGCCAAAAAGGCTATCTTTCTTGGTTTTAGTAGTGGTGTCAAAGGTTACAGGTTATGGTGCCCGGAGATGAAGAAACTTGTAATCAGCAGAGATGTGACATTTGATGAAGAAAATATGTTCAGAGACTCTAAAAAGAATGTGAAAGATGTCCAACAGGTGCAGCTTGAGAAAGTTGCCTCTAGTACTTCAAATCCTATTTCCGCTGATGTCGAAGCCACTACAAGTGAAGAAGTGGGAGACCATGAGGATGTTGAAGAAGTTGAACTTGAAGATTCTATTCAAGTTGAAGAGCAAGTTTCACCTTAAGAGTCTATTGCCAAGAACAGAGGAAAAAGACAAATTACCAAGCCAGCTCGGTATAGTGACTATGTTGCTTTTGCTCTTCCTATTATCACTGATGAGATTCCATCCAATTTTGAGGAAGCCATTGAGAGTGAGGAAAAGGAGAAGTGGTGCAATGCCATGGGTGATGAGATGAATTCTCTCTTGAAGAACAAGACTTGGGAGTTAGCTAAATTGCCTAAGGGTAAGAAAGCTATTGGTTGCAAATGGGTGTATGCCAAGAAGGAAGATGCTGATGAGAAAAGTAATGTGAGATTCAAAGCAAGATTAGTTGCTAAAGGGTATGCACAAAAGGAGGGCATTGACTACAACGAAATATTTTCTCCAGTTGTGAAGCACTCCTCAATTCGTATTATGTTAGCTCTTGTTGCACAATATGATCTTGAGCTTGTGCAACTCGATGTGAAAACGGCTTTCCTACATGGTGATTTGAATGAAGAGATCTATATGTGTCAACCGGATGGGTATAAAGTGAAAGGGAAAGAGAATTTGTTTTGCAAGTTGAAGAAATCACTTTATGGCTTGAAGCAATCTCCAAGACAATGGTATTTGAGGTTTGATAAATTTATGAGAGGCCAAAATTATTCTAGAAGTCAATATGATCATTGTGTGTACTTCAAGAAGTTGCAAGATGGGTCTTTCATTTATTTGTTGATATATGTTGATGATATGTTGATTGCCTCAAATAATGTCGAAGAGATTGATAAATTGAAGAATCAAATGAAGAATGAGTTTGAGATGAAGGATCTTGGTGAAGCAAAGAAGATCCTTGGCATGGAGATCACTAGAGACAGAGAGAAGGGTTTGGTTTGTTTTAATCAAAGACAATACCTTGAGAAGTTGATTCGGAAGTTTGGAGTTCATGATTCAACTAAACCGGTTAGTACCCCTTTGGCTCCTCATTTTAAATTGAGTTCTCTACAATGTCCTAAAACTGATCAAGAGAAGCTACAAATGAAAAATATACCATATGCAAATTTGGTTGGTAGTTTGATGTATGCAATGGTATGCTCTAGACCGGATATTGCTCATGCAGTTGGCATGGTGAGTCGATATATGCATAATCCTGGTAAAGAGCATTGGAATGCAGCTAAGTGGATATTGAGGTATCTCCATGGTACTCGAGATGTTGGTTTATGTTTTGAGAGGGATGACTCTGGTATTGGTCATTTTGCTGTTGGTTATGTTGATTCAGATTATGCAGGTGATCTGGATGGAAGGAAGTCTACTACAGGCTATGTATTTACTATGGCTAAAGGGCCAGTTTGTTGGAGGTCCATTTTGCAGTCGTCTGTTGCTTTGTCTACTACAGAGGCTGAATATATGGCAGTTGCTGAAGCTATAAAGGAGGCCATTTGGATACATGGGCTGATTAGAGATTTGGGGGTTGATTAGAAGCAGGTGGAGGTGCATTGTGATAGTCAGAGTGCCATTTATTTGGCTAAGTATCAGGTTCATCATGCGAGGACCAAGCACATAGATGTGCGTTATCACTTTGTTCGTGAAGTTGTTGGTGAAGGAGAAATCATTCTCCAGAAGATTCCAACTAAAGACAACCCCGCTGATATGTTGACTAAGGTTGTTGGTGTAGCCAAGTTTGTTCATTGCTTGAACTTGGCTCACATTTTGCCTATATAAAGAAGGCGTTGAGCAGTAGGAGTTTTGGAGCATTTGGCTCGGCATTAGTTGTTCTCTTGCTAGTGATTGGGAGTGATGTTGTGTGTTAATTGTGTTGTTTGGCTTATCATGGCGTTTTTCGAAACTTGGCCAAGGTGGAGATTGTTGAATAAGTGGCCAAGTGGCCATACTTTAGAATAAACAAATTCAAAGGTGGCAAACACCTTTCCTTGTTTTGGGGAGGAAAAAAGGGAAGGCTGGTTTTGTTGTTGGCAGAGATTTCGGCTTTTGGCTCCCACACTTGTTGCCTTTGGTGAATATAGATACCGAGGGAGAAAAGAGAGAGCACCAGAAAAGAGAGAGTTTTTTTTCTGATTGCAAAGAGCAGAGAGCAGCAGAGAACAAGGGGTGCCGCATCCCCCATTTGAAAAGAGCTCATCTCTTTGGTTAGTAATCATCTACCAAAGTAGTTGTTGTTGTAATAGCTTTGAGCTAGATGTATAGAGAAGAAATTATTCTTTATATTTCCTTCTCTATTTGTTTCTTTGGTGTGTGAGAGCTATTGGATGTATTGGGTTTTTGGGTTGTGAGATTGCCAACACTTTGTAAACTCCCATTTGGTTGATAGTGGATTATTGGGTGAGCTCCTACTGCTCCGAGGACGTACTCCAGTTACACTGACTGTGGAGGAACCTCGTTAAAATCTTTGTATCTTTTATATTTTGTTCTTGCATTTTCATTTGATAAAATTTCCTGTGGGTTAGCTTGAGTTGGTTCCATTTAGTTTGGTGCTACTTGTAATTATAAAATTCTTTTCGTCAAAGAAAACATTTAAATTGACTTTTAACTTTTACAGACAAATCTATTCAACATCAAACCAGTAACAAAAATAAAAATAATATCCAAATAATATTTTTATACCTCTCCCAAAAAGGCATAGTTGTAAGGATCATAAGCAAAGTTGGCCAAATTAGCAACAATTTTCTCTCATGCCTCTGCAAAGAATGGAAGAGATGATAGTTGACAGTTGATTAAATGACGATGAGATGATTCCATTGTCATTGACTCATTAGAAGAATTCTATAATCTAGCCTTGTACTCTGTCTAATACTAACAAATTACCGACACTCAACGGAAACAAAGAAAAAAGAAGGAAGAAGAAATCAAAATAATCAGACAGAACAGAAGCATACAATCTGAAGCAACAAAATTCCGTCTCGCAACTGCTTCCTAACTATGAATGATACAAATAAAGACAGTGGAAACCTCAACTGGCAAACCCAAACATAAATTTCCGTACCAACAACGAAACTCGTAATGCTAATGTTATCACTTATACTCATGAGGATCCACAAACATCGGAGAGGAAGCACATTAATTACCGTGGAAGAAAGAAAGCGTGGCACAACGACTCAAGACAACCTAAAGAACAAAACAACTACCAATGCATCTAAACTACAGAGCTTAAAAACCATGAATACAAAGCAGCTAGGCGTAGGCGTACCTTCATCAATAGTTGTATTCCGATCGAGTCATCAACTCCTGGAACAAAAAGGAATGCAGACAGACCTTATGATATATAATTTGATGGGAATATTAGTGGTGTTGTGTTGTATCTGAAGGTATCGCAGCCTTGGAGTTCCAGATCTTCCAGTTCGCTCTTCGTGCCTCCGATCATTCATAAACATTATAACCCGTCTTTGTTTGTGCCGTGGGACTGGGATTATACAGTGTCTGTGTTTTTCAAAGCAAACAAGAACCTTGCAACACTGTCACTGAGCAGTGAGTCCAGCTTCCTTCCTCCTGCCTTACCCACGTTAATCTCCCCTCGTCGATCTTCCCACGCCCATCTACCCAACCTTGGGCGGGAAATTTGGAAAAGAACTAAATTATGCCTCATAGCCACCATTTTAATTTTATGATAATTATAACCAAAATTTTAATGTAAAAATACTAATATACCCTTAATTTTAGGGTATCACAAAAACCAAAACATAACTTTTAATAGATGGAAAGAGTTTTCCGTATTCCCACATTAATGTATGTAACCTTTAAACCATCTTTAGATATCTGCAACCTTTAACTGCACATTTTGATCTCTGCAACCTTTAAACCAAAATGAAAGCATGAATTAAAAAAAAATAAATAAATAAATGAAAAACAAAAGCCCCTCTAAGTAATATATCTTTGAACACTACTGCATGAATAACTACAAAACACAAACCTTGGAAAGTCGTATGTTAAACCAGCAAACATATCATATAAACTCTTTGTATCTTTTGTTCTTAACTCGAATGATATAAAAGCCAATAAAGTAATAAATTCCAAAGAAAAACATTCACTATCATGCGCTGGAATGGAGCCCACTTGGATTCTTGCAAGTTTGGCAAATGTGGCATGTTCCACCACATCGACTACATTTCTTCACCATCCTTTCCTCCCCCTGAGATGGGATTTTGTTCGTCTTGCATCTTCCAAATATAGCTTGTCTAATTGTGGGTGACACACTCTGTTTTGCACATTTTCAAGCACACTCCATTCACTATTGTTTCCAACAGGCCAAATGGGCTTCGCATTCGCTAGCACAATTGCATTGATTGTGTAGAATTGGGAGCACATATTGTATAATGATGTGATGCAAATTCGACATGCAATAGTTGCATGGACACATGCAAGATGATCAAGATCAAACCTTCAGCATGTGCATGTCTTCGCATTTAGGTCAATTATATGATATAAGTCCCCCTCACGTACTTGCAATGCATAGTGATTAATGGAAGATACATGCATAATGGTTCAACCATGTGAAAACAGGGAACGTTAAACATATATATGTGGCACTATGTAACAATTTGAGATACAAAAGTTAGGAACTAAGAGTTGTTCCAAACCATTGAAACATGACAGTTTAATCATTGGAAGTATTAACAATTCTATACACCCTCTATGATGAACCAGGTTCACAGAATATAGTACAATTTATGTTATGTCATTGTCCTCTTCAAATCCCACATATATTATGTACCTTTCATATCAATTACTGAGATCAATATGTATATCAATTATCAAAAGTAGACAAAGTCTTCAAGATTAAATTGGTAGGCATCTTGGTACTTCCAATAAGGTTCTAAAATTGATGGGTGGTTGAACAATGAAGGCACAGCCCAAGGTAAACGCACGGCTGCTGTATCCTTTTGGAGATTGAAATTGTACCATATATAGGTTGTGTTTTGGTTATTGTAATAAATCATAATATTAAGAGTATATTAGTACTTTTACATCAAGTTTTGATTATAATTATTATAAATTAAAATGATTGCTATAATTCTATATGGAGTCTAAAATCTGATTATTTTTTTAAATTTTCCTTTTTTTTTTTTTATAAGGTTCAAAAAATTATTTGGTTTGAAATTTAAAATGGTTGTAAAATCTATAACAATTCAATCTCATAAGGGGGCATTTAAAGTACCCCATCTTATCGACAATGTAGGTTTTTTGTCATGTTATTGGCCCTTTCAACCCTTTCATGAGATTTGGTCTTTCTTTACTCAATTGTGTTCGATCTTTCTATCTACTTGCATCCTTCATGCGTGTGTGCAAGAGACAACTCTCTCTAAACGACAATATCATTAGCTGGTGAAATTGGGTTGACACAATAACCTAACACGTTTGAGTAAAGAAAGACCAAAGTCAGTCTGACCTTGTCTTGTCTTCCCTCCAAAGGAAACTAGAAAAATAAGAAATGAAATGAAATTGTTACAACATTAAACAATAAAAATGCTTTTACAAAACAATGACACTCACCTAAAGTTCTCATTTTGAGGACTTGTGAGGTTCTTCTTCAGATGAGTCTTTAGATTAATTCAACGGTAAATAAATTTATAAGCATAAATTACCCTATTGTATCTTATTGGAGTACCAATAATAATCTTCTTTATTTATATATTATTTTAAAGAAGGGTTCACACGTTCAACCTCTTCTAATCGGCAAACAACAAACTTGTCTTCCATGGCTCATGCGTTCAAGAAGAACGGTTCTCCATCTCTCTAAGATTTTCTATTTTTTTGGCGTATACAAAACATGACATGTTTTTGTTTGGACACCATCGACGATTAAAAATAAGAGGGATGGTAAAAAAAAATTCGGTAGCCATCTTTGAATTCTTGAATTTTTTAAAGCAGTTTCTAAAATCCAGCAATCCCAATCTTTTTAGTGTGAAACGGTGAATTAAGTTAGTAAGCCTAGATCCCGTTAGATTGATCTAAAAGTTCAAAAACTGCTGTAAACGCGCTACTACCATTACGTTCTTTCAATGAGAAAATACCAACCGTATCTATTTAAATATTTGACCAATATAAGAAAGAAACAAAGAAACAAAGTGAAGAGACAAAAGAACAACCACTTTTCTGTGCCTTTCCTGCTCTCTCTCTGTCTCTCAGATTTCTTGGATTTGAAGAATACCGAATTGGGAGCTGAAGAGCTGTTGCAAGCATGATCAGGTCGTCTTCCTGGCGACTATTGGAGTCTTCACAGTTGTGATCCTCGCGGTATGCCTCCCTTTATTTTTTCATTCACATAAACTGTTTTTTTCCCCGGGAAATTAAACTGTAAATTGTAGAAAGAAAGCTTAAGAGTAGTCTTTCCGGTGTGTTGGTTATGGTTTCTTGAACTTGAAACTTAAGGAGGTTTATGGTCCACTTGTTGACCAGATAATTGAATTGGGATCCTAAAAATGAAAAACATAAGGCCCAACGTAGTATCGTTCGTTTGATTTTTTTTTTCTTAACATTTGTGTTGGTTTATATTCAGTTTCTTGTTGATTTTAGTGGTTTGGACTAACAAGGTTGATTTCTGAAACCCCGTTTTTAGTTTCCACTGGTATTTTCTTGGTTAATGATTGTTGTGGGGAAGTTATGCTAACCAGCTTAATAATGCATGATGTTATGTGGTGGATAGAATATCGGAATGGGGTTAGAACTTGACAGTAGCTTCCAAATTAAGATTTTTCATAAGATTTGTTCTTTTCTTTTCCCTCCAAACCAAATGTCACTTTGGAAATGATATTTTTGCGGTATTTTTTTCTTTAAATGGTTATCAAACAAGAGTATGTATATGATATTAGAATCAATGTGTGCATGAGGGATTATCAATCAGGGAAAGATGAAAGAATGCGACCAAGATGGTTTGGCCATGTGTAACTAGGGACTCCGTCAATAAGACCATTGCCAATGCACCTAGAGGATTTGGGAACGTTCATAGTGCTGTTTCAGGTTGTGCGAGGAGATTTGATGAGAATGGAAGGATATGAATATAGCAGAGTAACTTAGAATTTATTTGGCTAATCTTACATGATTTGTAGAGGGCCATGTTTATTTGGCTAAATATCTTGCGTTATTTTTTACTTTATTTTTAATCAATCTCCTTATTGGTTTAGCACTTACATGATCCAGTTAGACTTTTGATCTACAAGTTTTTTCGTACTGTTATAGCTTTGGAGGACAATACTACTCACGCCTTTTAAGCTCATCACGGTCTTCCTGCACGAAGCAAGCCATGCAATTGCTTGCATACTCACGTGCGGCAAGGTAAGAAGAAGCTGTTTAATGTTTTCTATTCTTTTTGCTTCTTAAATGATGTGGTCAGATCCAAAGAGAAAAGAATAACTGCTTTCTTATACAAATCTCTATTTTTGACAGCTCCAGTTCTCCCAAAAAATTTCTTTCTTGGTGATAGTCTGTACACAGGTTCACAAAAAAATAGAAATGTAATTTGTTCACTTGTTAACATCTTCAAGCTAGGTAATAAGGATCTTTAACTAACACAGTATCCTAGTCAAGGATCCAAGGGAAATCATTTTTGGTGTTCACTTGAGGAGTCCATTAGAACGAAAGTCTCAGTGTCACTTTAGATCTTTGAGTGGAACTAATCTTCTGTATGATGCTACTTTGTAGAGAAGCAATGTACCAGGCCTTCTGTTGTCTGATTGAATGACTGGTGGTTCAACGTACCAGGCCTTCTGTTATTTAGTGCGCTTTTCACTGAATTTCTTTATTGCTACGCTAGGTTTTAAATTTCTGATGTGGAATTATCTACACCATATAACAATTTGAAGTACTTTGATTAAGGTATCCTTGTGTAAATATTCTACACCAACGCATTTTCTTGTTCTGTGTATTTTAGTGTGCCCTGTTTTGTCCTTGGGTTGAATTCGCTCATAGGAAGCTAATCCAAGATGTGTGTAGAACTATGATAACAAAGCCTTGATTAGGGAACTGGCCAAAAGAAAGGTATAGTTTGAAAACATTAGGCCAACGAACGAGTTTGGTGATTAGGCTTTAACAGAGCTTCTCAGCTAAAACTGTATTCGAAGATATCATTTCACACAATCCCTTTCAAGTTCAAAGCTTTCGTTGTCTTCAAGCTTGCAAAGTTCTCAGTCATTCGCTGTTACTAGAGCTCTTACACTTATCTTGATCTTCACAAATACTGTTTTAGAGTTACTAGGTTATTCAAACTAAGTATTAATTAAGGTTGGCACCATAGGCAAACCCCCAGTCTTCCTTAATTGGTTCTTGTTTAAAAATATCTTCGCGTTATTTTTCTTGGTCTGTTATTTTCAAAGTCGCTTGCTTGTTGAGTAAGAAGAGTTCACCTCTCATGTTTCATGAGTTTGAGTTTAAACACCTGATCGTGATACACTTTCTGATTCATCAAGTGCTTAATTCATCATGGGATTGAAAAGATCCTTAGCTGAAAAACTTCTTCCTTGCTTCTCTTAAAATATTCTCTTTAGAAGGTTGATCAATGACTCGCATTTTACTTTTCTAAAAAGCTTGTCAGCAGACTGAAGCTTGTTCTGCTTTCACCCATTCTGGAATGTTGCATATATTCAATAGGATCCATTCTCGCAATTACTATTGTCACTAATATTTATTTTAACTCTCATCATCATAGTTATTGATTATTATTATTATTTATACGCTTGTTTTATCAATTTCTTTTAAATGTTTCCTGTATATCTCCTATTCCTTTGCAACTCATAGGTTTTATACTTGTTCAAACTTACAATAGTTGAAGCTTTCTGGTGGTGCATGTTAAGCACAGCGTACGAAGTGTTTCTATTTGAAGGCTGATATACACTACAACACGTTGCAAACTTGCTATCACGTACCACTACATTAAATGTCCTTAGCTTCTAGGGCTGTTGCATATCACTGATGGATTTTATTGTTTGAATCAATTTTGTAGGTGGAGGGTATCCAGGTTCACGCAGATGAGGGTGGGGTGACACAAACGCGTGGTGGTATATATTGGTTGATCTTGCCTGCAGGATGTACTACACCTTTGTCCCTAAACTTTATTTTTCATTGCAATGTATCCTTATTTTTGTACTTTACGAGACATTAATTATGGGCTTAAACTTTGAGGTGCAGTTTTTGAAGTTGTAAGCATGAATACGAGTGTCTTACTGGATTTGAGCATACATAGTTCCTCATATTAAGTTTCTTGCTTTCTCACACTTGCATTTGTATTTCAGAAACTATTTTCCATCCTCAGTTTGTTATGCTTCATCTTCAATTTATGATTGTCTAAGATGTGTCTCAGTTCATGAAACGAGCGGATTGTGTGTGCTGGCACTGAACTTGGCATCTGATGCTAAAGTAGGACCGTTTCTCATGGTTTCATATTTCATGCATTCCGGTGTTATATGCAAACCATGTTGGCTTCCAAAATATCTATTTTTCTTACGGTCATTTAAAATTGGCTTTTGTGTTAAACTAAATAGTCATGACTTGTATCCAGATCTTGGTTCTCATGGTTTCCTATTTCTTTCTGCATCCAGATCTAGGTTCATCATTTTGGGGAATGGCTTTAATACTCGCATCCACAAATCTCCTAACTGCTCGAATTGCTGCTGGTTGTTTTGGCGTTGCCCTGCTAGTTGTGCTTTTTGTGGCAAAAAATGTAAGGAAGCGCAGTAAACATTGTTGAATAAGAAGAGTATCCAAGATAACTCTAATGATCCCAAGAAGAAGAAAATAGAGCACACTCTTAAAGAAAGCTCACAAAACAAACTAATTAGCAAAGCTTTTCTTATTTAGCTCTAGGCTTTGTTTTTCCTTGGATGATATACAATGCTTGAGGACTTAGGTATTTATAGCAAACCAAATGAAAGCTACACCACACACTTACTTCACCTACAACATCCACCTACTTCACCTACAACATCCACCTACTTCACCAACCTCACACACTTACTTCACCTACAACATTGCCTAACTTTCCACTCAACCATACCTAATTTTGACATTGATTCTTAACAAACATATGCAGACAATAATGTTTCTCCATTCTCATATTTTTGTGTTAGAACTTTTCAGGATCTTAATTTCTTCACTCTTGCGTTCTAAAAATTCTAATGTTTTATACAGTGGACACTTCGAGGACTTTGTATTGGTGAGTATCTTCACATGCGTGCAATACGTCTTAGTTTTATATTATTCACATACTTCCATACATTACTGATCCTTACTGACGAGTCTTTCAGGATTTATTGTATTCCTTGCTATAATATGGGTTCTGCAAGAATTTACGGAAGTCCGTGTTCTCCGCTACGTTATTCTCTTCATTGGTACATTCTTATTTCAACTCTCTACTTTCTGAGATGAAGCTCTTAGTTCTGCATTGCTATATCTCTTGTGTGCAAACTGCGAAATGAAAAGTTTCTTATATTTTGCTTTAAAATTGCAGGTGTGATGAACAGTTTGTTTTCAGTTTATGGTAATTCTCAGTAATTCTTGTTAATATATATATATATATATATATATATATATATATATTCTGAACATGTGAATCACAGATTTTATATCGCGTGACTGTAATTGTCGCAGATATATATGATGATTTAATATCTAGAAGAGTCAACTCTAGTGACGCTGAGAAGTTTGCAGAAGTTTGCCCCTGCCCCTGTAATGGGGTTGGATGGGGAGTGATTTGGTAAGTCTTATGAGCATACTGATGATTAAAACTTGAAATTCCTTATTTAAGATTTTAAATGTAATAGTAAAAAACGTAATTGTACTGATGATTAAAACTTGACGTTTTTCGTAACATAATAATTTTTATGCGCAGGGGATTGATATCGTTTATATTTCTTTCTGCATCGGTGTATTTAGGGCTTGTCATTTTATCATGAGGTACAATCTTCTTCACAGAATTTATTTTACATGTGTATATTTAGTGACATTTATTTGTTTATCTTGTAAGCAAAGGTACAAAGTCATTAGTTAGAATTACACAGAAACAAATCATAAATTAACAAAGACGTTACTTTTTCTTTTAGATTATGCATATAAAAGAAGTTGTTTGTGGAAAGCTGCATATGTCCTTTGATCAACATCTTGAAATGTGACGTTTTTAACGAAAGGTTAGATGACATGTTCGTAGTGGGGTAAACATGTTCGTAGATGAATTGTAACGAAAGGATAGATGTTTCTATAACATCTCTACTGCTCTTACTGTTTTCAGGTCCAAGAGATTTTCTATCAGTCTTCCCATATCGGCGCGGAGCCAGCTCTGAGTTATTTTTTTATACTCATTGATGAGTAGTTAGTTTTATAGCATTTTAGCCACACTTGATTCTTTCAACCCTTTTATTCTGGGTTACAGACTGTGATTGTGAAATTTGTACTGGACTGGTGTATTACACTCATAACAAAGGCTTAGAAATGTGATTTAAACAATTTATTCACATACTGTTTGTTATGAGATCATGGAGTAATAAAATTGACACCAATAATGCTATTTGTGCAATATTTACTATGTTAAGAAAGATTGTTAAACTGATCACATGCGGATGATCAATGGGTACCCATTTAGTTAAATGCAGGTCTATTTAAGTGTAGATATGCTTTAATTATAGTGGTGAATGGAGATGTTTGTGCTTGTGTTGGTAATAAGAGTGATATATGGAGGAAAATGATCATCGCTGGATCATTTTCTTAGGGATCCTAGGGATTCCGTGATCGTGACCGTTCATCATATATCGTGTGATCAATTTTGGTTAGGTACTATTTATATTTAATTTTACATTTTGAAATGATTTCTGATCACATGATGTATGATGAATGGTTACTATCATAGGATCCCTAGGAAAACAATCCAGCAAGGATCTTTTTCCATATATGGAGTATACATGGGCACCCGCTGACTGTAATCCATCATTTCACCCATATAGACCCGTCATTTTTTTATCAAGAAAATTAATAAAAATGGCTTGAAAACTTTGAGTTTTAATGATAAGGACAAAATAAAGGGTAAAGTGAATAGTATCAGGATTGACTTTTTAGTGTAAAAATGTTGTTTTTCGTTAAAATGAACAATACTATGAGCTTTTCGTTAAAACTTCATTTTTTTATATTGGATTGCTCAGTACTTATGATTTTTTTTAAAAATTTATTAACAATAGTGGTAACCACTTTTTTTATTACGGTTGATCTGTGAGACTAAATCCCTTTGTCCAAGTACTGGTGAATGACATTAATTCAACAAATTACAGCTGAACATATCTAATCAGCTGGGCCATTTGATGTCTAATCCGCTACCAAAGTTTGCAATACTAAATTGGCCTTTCCAAAGTTTGCAATCTTTTTGAGTAGTCTGAGATGCTCTCTGCTATATGGTGTGGTTGAATCTGCAAGTGGGAGCATAATTAAGTAAATGCTTCATACAAAATTGGCTTTATGACCACTAGCAAGTTGACTTTGTAGCCAACGTGTTTTAAACCACTAGAAAGTTGGCTTTTAAAGAAATGTTGGGGAAAAGAGTGAGGCTAAGTCGAGGCTAAGTCGAGATTCACACTAATTTAAAAGTTAGAAACATGGCAAGCCAAGAAAATTGGAAGGCAAACAAACAAAAACCACCTGCGGAGGGAGTCATGTCACACCAATGTTGAGGAAGGCAAGCTCATCTTACCGGAACAATTGCGTACCAATTAATCTTGGAGGAATAAAGTCATCCGAAACGGAAACAAGCTAGAACACTAGAAGAATCATTTTTCAACCGAAGTGTATACTAGTAAAAAAAACACTTTGCGCGACGTCGGTACTTTCGTCGTGCAAAGTAAAAAATCGTTGCCTAAGGGTTTGCGCGACGCAACCTTCGTCGCGCGTTAATCGTCGCGCAAAGTCTGAGACGCTAGGGTTTGCGCGACGGCCCACGGGGCGTGCGTCGCGCAAAGTGGGTTTGCGCGACGGCCACGTCGTGCGTCGCGCAAACTCACTTTGCGCGACGCACTTCGTTGGTCGTCGCGCAAACCTACTTTGCGTGACTAACGGAGTGCGTCGCGCAAACCCACTTTGCACTACCCACTTTGTGCGTCACGCAAACCCACTTTGCGCAACTCAGGGCCTACGTCATGCAAAGTTGCCTTGCGTGACGCGACCTACGTCGCGCAAACCCCTTTTTTTTTTCTTTTTTTTTTTTATGTTTTATTCAAAACTAATTTTTTTAAAAAAAATTTTGATAAATATATTACAATTAAATTCTAAAGAATAATTGATTAACCAAGCAAAAGTATTTAATTATAAAATATATAAAAATGTATATACAAGATGTCCAAACAAAAAAGAAAAAACTACAAGTGAACTAGGTATAAAACATCAAGCTACTGAGTATCGGGAGGGTGAGGTGGCTCTGAGGTCGAAGGTGGATCAAGATGAGGTACTGGTAGCGAGACTTGTAGGCCGGCCGTCTGTATGGCTCGTACAAGGTCTCTCACCGTCTCAACATAGGTCCTCACCTCCTCGTTCTTGAATCAATGGAGCACTCACGGGTGGAGCAGTAGATGCTGATAATGCGGGAGGCGCATTGGTCACACTCCGACGACGAGTGATCAACTGTGACTTCTATACACTTTTTGAACCATAAAAATATAACATTAGAAACTAATCCTTTCTTGCATTTGAAACTAATCACCACTTGGACTAATAAAAGTGAATACATTCTTGTAGCATGAAGTAAAGACACAAGAAAACCAAATGTACAGAAACACATGTTGGACTTCATCACTTTGAAGTTCACGTATGAGAGCTATATCAAGTCATCTAAATGGCGTTTAATCCAGAACTTATGAATGAAATTATTCAACTCTCTTCATACTTAATCATGTCCTCCTTACACCTCCCCACTAGATAGAGAATGGAAAAACATGTGTTCACCCCCCCCCCCCCCCCAAAAAAAAAACCCAAAAGGAAAAAAAAAAAAAACCATCCTGATTCCACTAAACTTTTTCAAACAATTTATTCTCAATAATGTTCAAATTAATATAAATTACCTTATTTTCCCCAAATAAAAGTAGAAACCACCATTACTTTCAATCTCAATGGCGTTTAATCAACTAAACTAACCTTATTTCCCCAAATGAAGGTAGAAAGCACCATTAGTTTCGATGAACACAATATACAACTATGCACATCAATGATTTCAGTTTAAATGTACAAACGGTTATGAAGAGAAAACACACATGATAGTTCGACATTTTAAAAGTTTCAAGCTTTTACTTCTACGCAACATGGGTTAACCAACTTACAGAACACATAACACCATCAACACCATCAACAAGCCCCAATCTTGTCACAACTACATAAATACAGAACAAATTACAAAACATTGGAGAAAATTTTGACCATGAGGCTTATTATGATATGGCTACGTTATTAGCCATATTTCCTTATAAATGTTATTGACTTTATATAACTGACCAAAACTTAATAAATTAGGTCACCCTGTGCATGTATGTGGATACTCCATTTATATAGGAAAAGCCAGGGTATCACATGGCTGGTCTTAGTTGGATTTTAGAACATTGTTAGAAACTTTTCAGCCCTGAACCAAAAGTTTATACATTTTAGTTCTTAAAATTTTCCAAATAAATCATTAAAGGAATCAAAATGTTGTATGAGGTCGCCTCTAATTTTTCCAAATAATTAGTCTTTTTTCTGAAATTATGAAGATAAAAAGCAAGAAAGTATGCAAAATCCTGATCGAAAACAGTGAGATTTCTATACCACAGACACAGAACACTTAATAAGGTAAAAACCATCAAGGAAAAATACCAGTGAAGTTGTTGCTGCTTATGCAGTCAAGGTATCGTCTGAAAAAGAAAAAGAAAACGGATGGCAAGCAATTCCAAAACCAAAGGGACACTCGTCAAAACCAAGCTATCTGTCAAAGTATCGTCTGAAAAAGTAGCGTGCTTCTCCAGTGCACAAAATTTAAATTTTCTTCCCATAATTTAAACTATAAACATCATCTTGATCTTTGGTTCTATGAAAGTGAAACAGAATATGATAAAACTATAAACATGTACCTAATGAAGCTATATCCATGTACTTGTCATTGAAGGCATTTTAAGTTCATCAGCCGCCGGCCTGTTAAAAAGGTCCTTAATTAACACGGCATATGCATCCTTAATTAAAATCAGATTAATAAAAGCCAATTTCATGTTCATACACAAAACACACATACATCAACAAAATACTCAGAAATCAACTTGCAATTTGAGCCTAAACCCTAAATAACAAAAACCCATTGAAAATCAGAAACCCTTACCTTGATTTTGGGACTTGATTCGCGTCGGCTTCGAGATTTGCGTGAAGGTCTGTCGTTTGGGTTCAAGTTTTGTTAAGAGGAAAGACAGGTTTGGGTTCAAGATTGTGAAGAGGAAAGATTTGGGGTTCAAGATTTGTGAAGAGGAGAGAAGGAGATCTGGGGTCTACGGGAAAAGAAAGGGGACGGGATTTTGGGTTCAAGATTTGTGAAGAGGAAAGAGGGAGATAAAGAGGGATGGTTCAAGATTTCTGGGTTATGTTCGAATAGAAGGAGGAGGGTTCAGTTGGGAGGAGAGAAGGAGATCTGGGGTCTACGGGAAAAGAAAGGGGACAGGATTCTGGGTTCAAGATTTGTGAAGAGGAAAGAGGGAGATAAAGAGGGATGGTTCAAGATTTCTGGGTTATGTTCGAATAGAAGGAGGAGGGTTCAGTTGGGTTAGGTTTGAATAGAAGGAGGAGAGGGAGATAAAGAAGGGCTGTCATTTGGGTTCGAATTGAGGGAGATAAAGAGGGCAAAGTGGAAAATTTTGGAAAAATTGAAAAAAAGCGCCTATTTTTCACTATTATACCGCCAAAATTATCACACCTTGCGCGACGTAGGTGTTTAATTCGACGTCGCGCAAAGTTGTTTTGCACGACGATCATACTAAGGCGTCACGCAAAGTATTTAATTGGAAAAAAAAAGTATTATGAAAATTACCAAAAATGTGACTTTCCTCCTTTCAAATTCAAATTTTTTTAAACATAAACCCCACAATAATATATTTTTCAAACAAAAACCCACAATAATTTTTTTTTTCATATATATCAGTCAATCTCTTAAGTATTATAAGTACGAAATAAATAAATAAATTAAAATCTACTTAGTAAATATATATACGGTTGAACTTCATAAGAAAAGCATCGTATGCAACTAGTTTCAAAGATCCAACCGTCAAACTTGTTTCTATATGCTTCGAGATCGCATCAGCCAAAAATCGCAAAAAACAAACATGCAGAGATCAAGTAACGGGACAAAACTTTTTGACGATTATAAACGAAAAAGCACGATTTAACGGTTATTTTAACTCCAATTTTGATGATTTTTTACAGCTACACTCCTTGATCCTATATGAATACAATAAACAAATTTGATCGTCAATTTAAAATGTTTACACAAGTGGATACCACAAAATCTTATGTTATACTTGATGAAAGTATAAATAAACTCCAAATGTTAGTGAATCTAATGTTTTGATGTGATACGCATTGTACGAAACTAGTTTTAACGATCCAACCGTCAAAGTTGTTTGTATATGCTTCGAGATCGTGTACACCAAAAATTGCAAAAAACAAACATTCAGAGATCAAGTAACGAGACAAAACTTTTCGACGGTTATAAATGAAAAATCACGATTTAACGGTTATTTTAACTTTGCTTTTGATGATTTTTTACAGCTACACTCATTGACCTTATATAAATACAATGAATGAATTCGATCTTCAATTTAAAATATTTACACTAGTGGATACCACAAAATCTTATGTTATACTTGATGAAAGTATAAATAAACTCTCAAGTGTTAGTGAATCTATCGTTTTGATGGGATATGCAGCTTAGAAACTAATTTCAACGATCCAACCGTCAAACTTGTTTATATATGCTTCAAGATCGCATACGCCAAAAATTGCAAAAAACAAACATTCTGAGATCAAGTAATAAGACAAAACTTTTCGACGGTTATAAACGAAAAATCACGATTTAACGGTTATTTTAACTCCGATTTTGATGATTTTTTACAGCTACACTCCTTGACCCTAAACAAATACAATGAATGAATTCGATCTTCTATTTAAAATATTTACACTAGTAGATACCACAAAATCTTATGTTATACTTGATGAAAGTGTAAATAAACTCTTAAGTGTTAGTGAATCTATCGTTTTGATGTGATACACATCCTACGAAACTAATTTCAACGATCCAACCGTCAAACTTGTTTATATATGCTTCGAGATCGCATACGCCAAAAATTGCAAAAAACAAACATTCAGAGATCAAGTAACGAGACAAATATATGAACGTATACATAAATTAACAAATTGGAAATGGAAGTTTAAAAGATGAGTTAGTGTTTATATGTATCTCAACTCTCAATCATGAGGAAGTAGAACTATGTGCCTTATGGTTGCATAGTATTTCGAACAACCTACTGCTCTATATTTGAGACTACTTTAGACCAGAGCACCAAATAATAATTATGCTCAGGAATGGGAAAATGATGAATGTGTGTTTGACCTCTTTTATGACACCAGAATTGCAGAAGAATTACAGTACCAATAATCATCCAGTAAATGGTTTACCTCCAGAGTTCGAATCTTTGTTGCCACTTCAAAGTAGCATTCGAAAAAACTGCTTGTAACAATTAGCCACTAAATGGCCTTCTCTCCACACTGCCCTGAAAATGACATATACAAGACACTTGTGTAAAATTTAATTGTTCTTATGTACTGCAGAAACATGACATTATCAAAAAAATATTAGACCCCATGGAAATGTGATAGAATCAAGGCCATATGTTATTGGTGCACCGAAGGTGTTTGAACTACCATACGTCTCGGGTTTACAATTGAGTATTATATGATTAGTTTGAAAATTTTCTAATTTATTCAGTTTATAATTGGCCATAAATAAATAAGAGTTTATAATGTGCGTAGAAATCACTTTCCAAAAATATAACGTATGCATAAGATTCTTGTAGCGCCTTTGGTTGCTAGAGTTCAAACTTCTCCAGTCGTCATATGTATTTGTCCAATGTTCAATCCGGGTTAAGCAATTATATTTGCATTCAAATTTAAATTCGTTGGTTTTGTCCAATCAACTCTCATATCTTTTCCCACCACAACACTAACACTTGCAAATAGCAACATATATAGCAAAAATCAACAACAATGTTAGCTAGGTGATAATGTTTTAGCTCAACTTTCTGTATGTAAGCTAAAGAAGCTTCTAAGCCACACACGATTGATAATATATAATGTTACATGTTTCCTCCTTAAATTCATTTTTTCAGCATTTTTATTTAATATAAGAACACAATATTTGTATTAAGTTCATAGTTTTTATATGCATCAAATGAATGTCTATCTCATATACTATGACTACTTTCTGGTAGATAATTTCCTTAATTTTTGGTATTAATAGCATGGAAAGGATCCTAGAAATACTCATATGCTAAGAGCACTAGTAGAAACAAGGTTAGTAACACAATATTTTTCAAAGCACATTTACTAGTTAAAGTATTGTTGGAACTACCTGGTGTATAGAGAAAAAGAAAATCAACAAGATAGTTATCTCCCTTGATTTTACAATTTCAATTTCGTAAATGAATCACATGAAGGATCTACATATTATTAATTCAGTTTACATCATGTTTAAGAGCAAGGGAAGGATTGCAATCGAAAAAACATAAAGAATTAATATCAATTCAAACCTGATATGGTAGACGATTTTGAAGAGAGAGATGGAAGACGGAGGTAGCTGCTGCAACTGGGTTTGCAGTTTTTGCCTCCCAAACTAATCAAATTAAATAAAAAAAGTCGTTGACTTTGCGCGACGCAGGTGGGCATGCGTCGCGCAAAGATGTTTTGCGCGACGCAGGTGGTCATACGTCGCGCAAAACATCTTTGCGCGACGCATGCCCACCTGCGTCGCGCAAAGTCAATGAAAGAAGCGGTAAATCCTTTTTCGTTTGGCGCCAAAAGTTTGGCGACGAATGACGGCGTCGCGCAAAACTGCTTTGCGCGACGTATGTTCACCTATGTCGCGCAAAGGCGTTTTGAGCAACGCTTTCTTCGTCGCGCAAAGTGCCGTCGCGCAAAGTCCGTTTGCGCGACGTTTTGTGTTATACGTCGCGCAAACGGACTTTGCGCGACAAAATTTTCTCCGTCGCGCAAGATTTCGTCGCGCAAACATGTTTTTCTACTTTATATGCCACCATGAACATAATGATATAACTAGAGATATTACATATGTCTCCTTATATGTAAAGAGAAATTGCTTGCATGATACATTGACGTTATTTTACCTTATCTTAATCAAAACTATTGATTCTCTTAAATTATCTAAAAATCATTTAGAAAAATTCAGTGAACTTGAAGACTTTTAATCATCCATATAAATCAAACAAACTAACAATACAAATTATCATAAAAGTAATACTTTTTATCATAACTGTCAATTTTTTGATACCATAAATCATCTCTAGAAATCAATTATTTCATTTTTCAAACGTTATGAGCACAATGTATTCCAAATTGTTATATATATATCAAATCTCTATATGGATCCACACTTTATGGATTACAGTCACATGCTGCTCTACAACTGGCCTGCATATGGAATTAGAAGCTGCAAAAGGTAAACTAATTTCATATCCAATCAAAACTTTGTACTTTACGAGATTTAGTGCATTCGATAATCTTCTCTTCACCAGTCGAATGAATACCATTTGGATATAAAGGGGGTGGGACAGCATAGGACCCTTGTGGATATATCGGGTGTTTCGGATTGGATTCGATAATTCATTATATTCAAGCTGTGATGAAGAAGAAATGAAAATAATTGTGTAGCTACATTAAGGAAACTTATTTATTCCGATAACTCATTAGATTCGACTAGTTTCTTTCATCTCTAATGCCCTTCCAATCATCCACCTATATTTCTGCAAATTTTAAGGATTCATGTTTTTATCTATTTATTGTTTTCATCCGTATCCTATCAGGTAAAGCATGACTTACAGTTTTTAGATAGCAAGTTTTACTGCGGCATGTGCATCCTTGCCATGTTTTTACTGCAGCAGGTGCATGTTGGCCACTGGGCTTTCTCACTTCACTACTTCTTGTAGTTCTGCAAAAGTAATAATGGGAAGACTAAATTTGTAGATTAAATTTTAAAAATTAAAGGACATGAAAGTTAATGATTGATTTATTACTTAAACGTTGATAAATGTGTTCATTCCTATTGGTAATACATCATTTAATTTGCAAATTTAGTATCTCTAACATTACCTTTTCTACAAACTTGATCAAGTTGCATCCATAAATCGTGACAAAAAGTAAAAGATCTAAGAAAAAAATCTTCACCTTTAAGTTTAACTTTGGTAAATAAAGCTTCGGCTCTTCACCTTAACTTTCTTTGCAATAAAATACAAGAGATTATATTTATGTATCACAATTGTATCACCCAATACTTCAAAATTATATGCATTAACTAAACTAAAAAGAATTTATTTTTTTTGAAATGTCATATATTAGCTTACACCTTTTTGAAATGTCAAATAAACTTGGATATTTTTCAATTTGTCATATAAACTAAAATTTTAAGCAATTTGTCATATCAACTTTTAGAAATCATTAATTTGTTATCTCATTCTAACTCCGTTAAATTTTTCATTCAGAATAAGTTATATGCCTTATGTTCAAGGTTATTTCGGATGTTTGACCTCCTTTTCATTTCATTTCATTCCTCGCCATGAGCAGTAACTATATAAAAATGACAAGTTTGATATTACAACTATTTTAGAGGACAACTACACTTCAAGAACATGTGCATATGTTTTGAGGACTATACTGTTTGAGAGAAATTCAAGTAGGATTACGTCATGTCCTTATAGTAAGTTTCATTGTACGTGTTCTAATATATCAAACATAGCTGGGTTAATTATGCGCACATCCCCCGAGGTTTCTCAGGTTTTCATAGAACCCCTTCAGATTTTGAAAGTAACACGAACACCTCTGATGGTTTCTCAAATGTTATGCTGGATATAAATTTAGATTTATATTTACATATTTCGTCGAAGATGAATAACTTGTATTTTGCCATTGGAGAATTTTTCAGCAAAAGAAAAGATAGCAAAGGCAGTTTGCATCTCTTATTGGTGAACGCCCTTAAGTGGATGAGAAAGCCACAATGCTCTCTTTTATTGTGTCTTTCAAGTATCTAAAATTTGAAAATATAAGTTCTTGAATAATTAAACGGTGGTACTATCCACATACCCACTTTTAACTTTCATACACACTTTTTGTTAATTTTGTCCTTGAGTCTTGTTCAATTCATTCATTCCGATAGAAAATTTGAGAAGGGTGTATGAAAAGTAAAAAGAAGTGTGGATAGCACCACCCTAATTATATTGGTGCATTTTGCTCACCACTCTTAAGTGGTGGTAATACTCACCACCTTACTTATTACCATTGAATGAGTTTAATTAAATTTTGAGATTTATTTCACGAGTAATGTTATTCATACCATGTTTTTGTACCACATTTTCATACCACCTTAGGTGACATTTGATGTGGACAACCACATCATTTGAATTGATCAGATTTTTAAATTTAGTTCATTATTTAATAAACTAATAATTAAGAAAAACTAGTTAATTAAATGATGATTGTGGTATACGACGAGGAGTCTTTCTCCTTCCTTTCCTTGGGTTTTGCAAATTTTTCAAATGATGTGGATGTTCACATCAAATGCCACCTAAGATGGTATAGAAATGTGATATAAAAACATAGTATGAATAACATTACTCTTATTTCACCACCTCAATTGATCCACATGAAAAATGTAAACAGTAAACATTTCCTATGTGTGCGTGTGTAATGAAAAAATAAATCAAATAAAATTACCTTGACCCTTGGAGAGGGAATAAGTCGATCTTTATTCTCCAAACACAGAACTTTGGCGACACTAATTAAAAAGAAGTCGGTATCCATGATCTGTCACAAAGTCAAAGGTTTAAATTTGTTTGCACGTTTTCTTTTATATTTGGTTTAGGGTTTACACAGATACCTAGCTATAAATTAATATTCGTTAAAGATCGGATTCGTTTATCAGCTTTTATATTTTCGAAAGCAACTTCAAACTTCTCAGTATTCTATATAAACCCATGCAGTGAAGGTTGGTGTCAACTGGAAATTAGTCAAGTTTGATGAGATTGAGTTTTGGAGAAGGTTTCAATTCCCCTCAAGGGCTTCCAACATTCCATATATATCAGTACTATGATCGATCGACGTCGAGTACGTATGGGAATGTTGGTTGCCGGAGGGAACTTTGAAGCATTGCTTCTCCGCTTTTGCTGCTGACTCAGTGACTCTCTTCGTTTTCCAGTACAAACTCTAAACCCTAATAGACTTATTTCATAGACTTAGTTCATAATTACGTGTGATTTTTTTTTGTAATGAGTTCAATTTGCCCCTCTTTATATATAGTTTTTCTCTGCTGTTTTTCTCTCCCTCTAATTATAGTGGGAAGATTTGGGGGATTGGGTGGTCAATTTGGTGGTGGAGTCTGGAGCAGGTAAAAGACTGAAGTTGAAAGATATTACCACCAAGAAGGATCAAATGGTTTAGCTAGATCTTACACAGCCTTACAACAATTTTCTTATACGTTTTGACAAAATTAAGGTTGTATTTAGGACAGTGTGTGTGCAGAAGATTGCTCGACTTTGAAGGTCTGCTCGACTCCTGACTACTTCAGGTTAGTTATCAGTTTCGGATGCCATTAATAAATATATTTTCCCTTTTATTATTTCATTCCCAATTACACAATATATAGAATACATCAGTACGTACAAAGTTTAATTACAATTAAACGACCTGCAAAGCACAGCAAGACATGTCCAACACCATGCACTTTTATTCTTGACGCAATTTAGGAGATTATGGAGAGATTTGTGAAGTCGAGAGAATCTCGATAACAATACTAACACTTAATAAAGCTAATAACATCAAAATCTTCATGCTTGTGTGTATATCGATTTAAATAAACAAGGGTTTTCGGTTGTAGTTTTGACTCTGTCATGATATGTATTTCATACCTTATAGTTCTTAATTATTATCTTGAATCTGTCATGGTTTTTCGAGAAGAATGGTTTTGAACTGAAACATTCATTTAGAAAACACTTTTTTTCTTTTTTCTTGTTTTGATTTCAAAAGTTAATATCAAATCAACCATTCACATACATTGTATGAGTGGATTTAATATTGGTTTCTTCAAGATTGAATGTGTCTTGAAGAAATTAATTTTAATCTAAATCTATATAGTTGCATTTCATTATCATTCATTGTTTATATGAAGAATCTCAGTGCCGCATGATGAGTTTGAGTTGATAAATTGTTGAGCTTGTGATGAATGAACTGAGTTTTGATGAGAAGAAATCGCAGGTTGCACAGAGGTAATCAATTTGCTACTTAGATGGATCAAGGTAATTGAGCTTGATTGAGAAGTCCTCTATTGAATGTTTAATTTGTCTTAGTGGATTAATTGTCTATTTATATATGAAGGACCTATGGTTTTTACCCTTGTACTAAAAACTAATCACATGTCCTGTGTTGGATGTGTGTCCTAAAACTAATTACAGGGATCACAAACCACTAATTATAAGATTAATCAAATATAAATATAAGAAAGAGACTTGTTTCGTATATTCTGCACCATAGTTAACAGGCTTCTTATGTGTATTGCTTGGATCATTGAGTTGCTCATTAAGACGTGTAAATGTACAATGAGGTATCTCTAACTTTCAATAAGAAAATCAAATACTCTACGACAGTGATTTGGAAATGTTGGAGAAAATTTTGCAGAATGTGGGTTATATATGGTTATATGAAAAATGAAAAATGAGTTAATTACATATACACTCCTTAAGATTTCTCGGGTTTTCAGAAAACCCTATCATGTTTTGAAAGTAACACAAACAACCCCTGACGTTTCAAAATCATTTCACAAACCCCCTCCATGACAAGAAAACCCAACCAGATCGATGTGAAATAAGTGGTGAAAAAAAAAACTAAAAATCCCTTATGGCGTTAAAATAGTGTTTGACTACAAGTTTGGTTAGCCCTATGACTATCATATCAGACCAAAAAAAACAAAACAAAACCATTAATATCAAGCATATAAGGTTTTGTCGTAAATTTTTTTTCCTTTACCTTCTTGTGTTAAAATCAACAATCGCCAAAAAAACTGAAGAATTCTACGAGCAAACAATGTGGTATCAATCTCTTCTTCTATTCTTGTTTTTTTTGCTTATGCTGTAGAAAGAACGGATGAAGATCATGAGAACTCAAATACTGCTCAACAAAGTACAAATTGCAGTTACAGAACAAAACATAGATTGCTTGGTTCTACTTGTACGATGCGCAAGGCCATAGTTGTATGTAGAAGATAGTGACTCAAAGACTTGTATCCTCCAATTTCCTTTTAATTAGTACATATATAAAAGTAAATCAGCATTTACTTTTTAGTTTTTACAAATACAAAACCTCATGTTCATGCTTCGTGGACACTGCCCATATGATTTTCCGAATGTTCTGCGGAAAATTTAAATGAATTGCACAAAGTGATCAGCTTCGTAGCTAGTTAAATTATGGTTATCCTTTACCTAGGAAAAATGACCAGAGGCCAGAACGGAATCATCTTCCCAGTTAAAAATAAGTAAACAATTAAACTAGTTTTATATTTTTTTCGATTGTATTTGAAAATAACCTGCTCTTATTCTATGTCATAGAAAAATTCTCATGTATAAAACCAAAAAAACCCAGAAATCCAAGTTTTGGAAAAGCGATGGAACTTGTGATACAACCCAGAAACCTAGAAGAACATATCAATATAGTTTTAAGTGATTTTGAGTCATAAAAACACTTTTTTTTAATTGCTTCTTCAAGAGCATAAAAAGTTTAATAAGTACTTTCAGCAAAAACGCATTTACTACAAATGTTTTTTTGTAAAAAAAGTCAATTTCAAACTGGAGAGATTTTAGAAACCATATCTTTGGAGTCAATTTCAAAATGGATGACAAGGCTTCAATTTTTTTTCACAATGAACCATGAGGTTTTACACTCGTATTAGTTTATGTCTTTGTCAATTTGATTTGTTTTGAGTTCGTTTCTTCTTTGATATACCCTTGTATGTGTCATTAGAATAAGGAACTCATAGCCACTCTTTTTTCCCCACAAGGGTGTCCATTAATCATGCGTTGTAAAGGCCAAAACCTAATACACCTTAATTGTTAAGAGTGCTTATAAAGTGGTGTATGGGTTGAATTTTCTTTATGTTCGTCAGGGCCTATCTCTTCTATATGGGGAGCAATCTGGCATGTGAATGTTCTGATGTCGTTGAGTTCTTAGAGCATCTCCAAGGGAGATGCCAAAATGTACACATCAGTTATAACAGTAAAAAAAAAAGACCACACTAATATTCTCCAGTCGAAGTGTCAAATCCTATGTGGCAATGACAATGATTGGCAACGAAAGAGGTTGCTGTCAAATTTGACACCAACTTCAAATATTTTTTAATTAATTATTAAATGTATTTTATTAATTTTTAATTAGTTTAATCATTTATTATAATTAATGCTGAGTTGACCGATGCAATTATTCTACTTTTTTCTTCTTTTCAATCAAGGAAGGTAAACAGATTACTGATTAAACTTTAAATGCCCTTTATTAAATTTTAATTAGTTTAATAATTTATTTTATAAAATAATAATTTAATTTGACATAACGGTTGGAGAACAAGACTTTAAAAAATGTCAAGGTACCACATAAGCTGTCAAAATTTAAATTTTATGCTCAAACTTTGGCATCTCCTTTGAAAATGGTCTTAGCAGCAAGAGGACCACGTTGTATCAAGTTGGTCAAGGCAGTTGGTTGCTTAAGGGCGGATTCCTCTCCTTTCATTCCTGCTGTTGAGGATGTTAAAATTGATTTCTACTAATTTTGCAACTCACAGATTGACCAAAAGCGTTCTTGGTGAAAATGTTTTTGGAACCAATCTGTAGTAAAAATATAAGTGAATCTTGAAAAAGCATTTAAATGCTTCTTACAAGAAGCACATAACTGGTGTTTTTTAAAGAAAACAATTCAAGTACTTTTGGAACAAAAAATCTTTTTTCATAAAACGATTTCAGTCATTTAAAGAATAAACTTTCAAACCAGCCCTATAAAGTTCCAATTTTTCGTAAATCAATACTTAATGTTCCCAAACAACAAGTCAACAACCCTTTGACTATAAGTCAACAATTTTAGTTAAAATGGGCATTGGATTGTTAGATGTAATGGTAAAAAACGTAGTTGTACTGATGATTAAAACTTGACATTTTTTGTAACATAATAATCTTTCTATGCAAGGGATTGATATCGTTTATATTTCTTTTTGCATCGATGTATCTAGGGCTTGTCATTTTATCTTGAGGTACAATCTTCTTCATGGAATTTATTTTACATGTGCATATTTGGTGAGATTTATTTGTTTATCTTGTAAGTGAAAGTACAAAGTCATTAGTTAGAATTACACTGAAACGAATTATAAATTAACAAAGACATTACTTTTTCTTCTAGATTATGCATGTAAAAGAAGTTGTTTGTGGAAAGCTGCATATGTCCTTTGATTAACATCTTGAAATGTGACATTTTTAACGAAAGGTTAGATGACATGTTCGTAGGGGTTAAACATGTTCGTAGATGAATTGTAACGAAAGGTTGGATGTTTTTATAACATCTCTACTGCTCTGCTCTACTTTTTTCAGGTCCAAGAGATTTTTTATCAGTCTTCCCTATCGGCACGGAGAGTCAGCTCTCACTTATTTTTTTACACAATCCATTGATGAGTAGTTAGTTTCATAGCATTAGCCACACTTGATTCTTTCAACCCTTTTATTCTGGGTTATACACACTGTGATGGTAGTTGTAAAGTTTGTACTGGACTGGTGTATTACACTCATAACAAAGGCTTAGAAATGTGATTTAAACAATTTATTCACATGCAGTTTGTTATGAGATCATGGAGTAATAAAATTGACACCAATAATGCTATTTGTGCAATATTTACTATGTTCAGAAAGATTGTTAAACTGATCATATGCGGATAATCAATGGGTACCCATTTAGTTAAATGCAGGTCTATTTTAGTGTAGATATGCTTTAATTATAGTTGTGAGTGGTGATGTTTGTGCTTGTGATGGTGATAAGGGTGATATATGGAGTATCATGGGCACCCATTGACCATCCATAAGATTCCATCATTTAACCCATATAGATCCGTCATGTTTTATAATAGTTTGTTCAGTACTTATGATTTTTTCATAAATTTGCTAACAATAGTGATAACCAACTCTTTTATACAAATAAATCTTAAATTACGGTTGATTTGCCGGACTGAATCCCTTGATCCAAGTACTGGTGAATGACATTAATTAAACAAATTAAAGCTGAACATGTCTAATCAGTTGGGCCATTTGATGTCTAATCAGCTCCCAAAAGTTTGCAATCTTATACTGGTCATCCCTTACATTCTTTTTGAGTAGTCTGAGATGCTCTCCGCTATAAGAGCAAGCCCAGCGTTGGGTTTTGCTCGGGGGACAGGGGATAAACCAAGGGCCCGAGGGCCAGGGGATCAGGTCCAGCATAGCCCAGCCCGATGGAAGGGGGAGGCCCGAGCTCCGGGCCCGTGGGGGATTGCCAGCCCGAGAGCCCGATGTGGGGGTGGCGTCAGCGCAATATTTAAATTTTTTTGTGTCAGGCGCGTGCACCCCACCCGCGCGTGAGGGCGCGTCGCCGACACAAAAATCAGAAGAAAAAAAAAATTCTGTCAATTACCGTTGGGAAGCCACGTGGCTTCCCACAGTGCGTTAGATCTCAACGGTCACTTTATTTAGACCGTTCGATCTCAACGGTAAAAAAAAAAAAAAGTCAGATTTAATATCCACCATTCGATCTGAGATCAACGGTGGATATTAAAATGCTTTATAAATAAAAAAATAAAAGAAAAAATAGTTTTAAAAATCTGAAAAGTTACCGTTGTGACACGTGGCACAATCTGGAGTGTTGGAATTCAAATTTTTTTATATCCAACAGCAGAGATTAATTAATTGAATAAAAATTTTAAAAAAATTCAAAAAAATTAAAAAAAAAATCTGAAAAATCTGAAAAAAATTGTAAAAAAAATTGTTTTTACTTTTCTATAAATACCTTCTCATTATCATCTACCTTACACAACAATTTCATATTTTCTCAACTACTTTCAATCACATTCCTTTCTTTGTCTCAAAGTTTGAATCCTTTTTTTTCAACAAAATGACCACTGGTGCAGGTACGAATTAGTCGCTTATTGAAGATGTTGCGTTGTGTACTAGCTGGGTTGAAGTTACTCATAGTTCGCTTACGGGTAATGAGATGCAGTTGCGAGAAATGTGGAGTCTTATTTATACCAATTTTCTTGAGAAAATTGGTGGGAAAAGAACCAAAGAATCGATGTCCAGTCGTTGGAAATTACTTAGCCAATCGTTTAATACGTGGAGAGACGCCTTGGCACAAGCTAGTAGTAATATTCGAAGTGGAGAAAATTACTCGGATCAGGTAACAATATATTATTTATTTGATACCCAAATTTACATTATAATTATTTGTTTGTATTATTTATTTGTTATCTACATAATTTATTATTTATTGTTTGTATTAGTTATTTGTTACGTACAAAATTTATTATTTATTGTTACTTATTTGTTACATTATAATTATGTTGTTTGTATTATTTATTTGTTTGTTACATTATAATTATGTTATTGTTACTTATTTGTTACATTTATTTGTTACATTATAATTATGTTGTTTGTATTATTTATTTGTTACTTATTTTTATTGTGTAGGAACTTCAAGCACAAGCTTGGTACGCTGCCAAAACCAAAAGCAAAAATAAATCATTCAACCGGTGGGAATGTTGGAATATTGTCAAAGATTGTCCTAAGTTTAGAGTTGTGTCAGTCGGTCCAGAAGTGCACATGAACAGCACCCCTCTACACTCTACACCCAATCATGTTCATGAAGATGATGCAGAAGAAGTGCCCGAAACGCCCCTCCCTGAACAAGCGTCGGGTTCGACCCGTTTTCCAATTAGGCCTCAAGGTAAGAAGGCTTCAAAGAGAAAAGGGGGTGCTTCCAAGAATGATTATGCAAAGTTCATGGAAGAACTTACCCGCCAAGGTGAATTGACTTTGGCGAGGGAAATGGCGAAAGATGAGACTGATAAGGCTAGAGAGGCATCAAAAGCAGCAGCTGTTGAGAGAGAATTTTATGCTAATGAGAGAGAAAGAGAGCTACTTAGGCAAGAAAGGGAACATGTTAGAGAAGAAAGACGGGCTCAACAAGATCGTGAGATTATGAACATGTCTTTAGAAGGGAAGTCTCCAAATTCTAAATTTTTTTGGAAGTCAGAGAAAGCGGACGTGGTGCGAAGGAGGCGTGCAAGAGAAACAATAGCAAGCCAAGGTAGTTCTAGCACCACAAGAGAAGATCATCCTAGCACCGCAAGAGAAGATCATCCTAACACCACAAATTGGTTAAGTGATGATGAATAGAGTACTTTTTGTAATCGGAGCCCATAATTTTCCAATCACTTTGGGTTGTAATTTATTATTTATTGTTTGCATTATTTATGTTGTTTCCAATTTCTTGAATATTTATTCAAATTAATTTGGTAAGTTATTTATACTAAGAATTACCCTCTGCCTCCTTGCTTTCCTCACGACATGAAAATTATTAACAAACCCTCTGCCTCCTTGGTAAGTTATTAACAAACCCTCTACCTCCTTGTATAAAATAATTAAAAGTCCATGACCATGACCATCGTTCTAATTAAAAGTCCTTGTATAAAATAATTAAAAGTCCATCGTTCTAATTAAAAGTCCTTGTATAAAATAATTAAAAGTCCATCGTTCTAATTAAAAGTCCTTTACATTGATTAAAACCCACACGAAGTGTGACTCTGTTTTCTTCTTATAATACATATACTAAGAATTACATAAACATAAACATAAAAAAATTACATATACTAAGAATTACATAAACATAAACATAAAAAAATTACATAAACATAAACATAAACATACTAAGAATTACATATACTAAGAATTACATAAACATAAACATAAAAAAATTACATAAACATACCAAATAATAAAACGCACCAAATAAAATAACATAAACATACCAAATTCAAAAAAACACACTAAATGAACTTAATTATCTTCAGCTTGTTTCAATGCCCACTGGTGCTCTATCAAGTCAATTTGTTGGGCATTGTGCATGTCTGGCATTTGAAATACAGTATATCGTTGAATGAGCCTTTCATTGTAACGTCCATCCCTTTGTAATGGCTCATGTTGCACGAGCTCATCGGTGGCGTCATGAGCACAATATATACGTGTTCTTGAATTGTTCATCGGGTCTGACTCATATTCATCAACAGCTTCATAATCATACTCATCTTCCACAATCATGTTGTGAAGAATGATGCACGTCATCATGATGGATCGAAGCGACTCTACATCAAACAATCTGGCAGCACCCCTG
Organism: Pyrus communis; assembly: GCF_041283825.1. NCBI lineage: Eukaryota > Viridiplantae > Streptophyta > Magnoliopsida > Rosales > Rosaceae > Pyrus > Pyrus communis. Next base: position 25,461,382 of record NC_142581.1, on the reverse strand, counting down.
ACGATCGCCCAGCGAGCTTGGAGGATACCAAAACAACACTCCACATCCTTCATGCACCCCTCTTGACAGCTTGCAAAGTATTTTTCCTTTGCACTCCGCGGACGTGGCACTGTTTTGACAAATGTTGACCAGCGCGGGTAGATGCCGTCAGCTAGGTAGTATGGCCCGTCGTACATACGTCTGTTGACCTCATACGTAACTTTTGGTGCCTTTCCTTGCAGGACATCGTTGAACACTGGGGATTGGGCAAGGACGTTGATGTCATTTTGAGCTCCCGGGACCCCGAAAAAGGTGTGCCAAATCCATGTATCAAAATATGCCACCGCCTCCAGAATGATACTTTTTGCTCCTTTTCTGTCCCCGTAAGCGCCTTGCCATGCACTTGGACAGTTTTTCCACGTCCAGTGCATACAATCAATGCTTCCGATCATCCCAGGAAAGCCACGCATCTCCGCCTTCTTCAACAGCTGCTCCAAGTCCATGTGTGTAGGTTTGCGGAGGTACTCAGCGGTGTAGATAGATTCGATTGCTCCGCAAAACCTCATCAGGGACTCAAGAATGGTTGATTTCCCCATCCTCGTTATCTCATCCACTTGGTCTGCAGATGCTCCATATGCAAGCATCCGCAAGGCAGCAGTAATTTTTTGCTCAGGCAGTAGACCCATAGCACCAAAAGCATCTTTCTTTTGCACAAAATAAGAATCATGGTTGCAAACAGCAATCATGATTTTGTTGAACAAATGTCGTTCCATTCTAAAACGACGTCTAAAGTACATATCAGGGAATGCACTATTAGGAACAAAATAATCATCCAAGAGTTCCATACCTCGTCGTTGCCTGCTTCTATCAAGGTTTCCGAAACGGCTGGGCCTGCAGATCTGAGCCGCAGCTTGGATGACTCAACGGGAATGTGAGGCTCTGCCCTTTCTTATTTCGTCATCTCTCATTTGACGCTCCTCATCCTCTTCCCTCTCATTTCTTACCCCTTGGTGATTGAACATTGCTTCTGATTCGTTAAACAATTCTTCCTCTTCCTGATTGAATTCCCACATCATCCTTGAGGAAGAAGAAGAAGACATTGAAAGAAAGAAACATAAACTATGAATAATGATACAGATTTTTGTGAATAAGGAAGCAGAAACTATGAATAATGATAGAGATATTGAGAATTTTGGTGTGAGATTTGTGAGGATGGATGGTGGATTATATAGAGGATTCAGAAAGGATTAGGTTGTGCATAATGCCACGTGGCATGCCGTCATTCGTTACAAATCTGATGGAAATCTATCCTCAAAGATTGTGAATAGATTATGACACGTGGCATGCCGTCATTCGTTAAAAATCTGATGGAAATCTATCCTCAAAGATTGTGAACAGATTATGACACGTGACGCGACGTGATTGGTTAATAATCTTATCAGAAATCCATCACCAATAATTGTATTATTTTGTATTATTTAATAATACTTCGGATAATGACACGTGGCGCAACGAGAATGATTAAAAATCTTATCCGATATTACAATTAAAATTATTTTGTATTATTTTATAAATAAAAAAAAATACTAATATTTTATTGCCTATTGCCAGGGCTATTGAAGTGTAACGGTGGAGATGCAAATTCTATTGCCAAGGCTAATTACTGTTCATTAAGGGCAATTGTTGTTCATTAGGTGGATTGAATAGTGTATTGCCAGGGGGAGGGCTCCAACGCTGGAGTTGCTCTAAGGTGTGGTTGAATCTGCAAGTGGAGTATAATTAAGTAAAGAGTAATGTTAGGGAGATTAAGTTTGTAGATAAAGTCTTGAAAACTAAATGATATGGAAGTTGATAATTGATTTATTACTTAAACGTTAATAAACGTACTTATTCTAATTAGTGACACATCATTTAGTTTGCAAATTTAATCTCTAACTTTAATCTCTGTAGCATTACCTTTAAATAAATGTTTGATATAAAATTGGCTTTATGGCGGATATAACTTGACTGTTGAAAGAATCAGCAGCACCCCTTACTGATAATCAATCACAGCTGAACAGGTGTTCAAATTGTTGATAACCAATCACAAATGAACACGTGTCCAGCTGTGATTTGTTATCAACATGGGATGCTGCTGATTCTTTAGCAGCTATGTCCCGTTCCTTTAGGTATCGTTTGGTATGCAGACGGGACCGGACGAGACGGAACGGAGAGGGAGCAAAGATGCCCCCGAATGGAAACAAGGAGGAAGAAGAAGGAGACAGAGAGGTTATAATTTTGTGTTCCACGGATGTGGAACGAGTCGTTCCGGGGGGGTGAGGTGGAACAAAAATTCACCCAAAACTCGTCCCATGGAACAGCTCGTTCCACCCGTTTTAGGCGCACCAAACGTGGAATGGAACGCTTTGTCCCACTCTGTTCCGTCCCGTCTCACGTACCAAACGGTACCTTATGGCCACTAGCAGGTTGACTTTGTAGCCAACGTGTTTTAAACCACTAGCAAGTTGGCTTTTAAAAAAATGTTAGGGATAAAATGAAAATCACAGATCAGAAGAGTGATACCAACTTGTAATTCGAGATTCACATTAATTTAAAATTTAGAAACATGGCAAGCCAAGAAAATTTGAAGGTAAAGAAACAAAAACCACCTGCGGAGGGAGTCATGTCACATCAATGTTGAGGGAGGCAACCTCATCGTACCGGAACTATTGCATACCAATTAATCATGGAGGAATAAAGTCATCCGAACGGAGACAAGCTACAACCCTAGAAGAATCATTTTTTAATTAAAGTGTGCTACCTTGAACACAATGATTTAACTTAGAGATATTGTATGATTCCTTACATATAAAGAGAAATTCTTCACATGACATCGTGACATTATTTTACCGTATCATAATTGAAACTATTCATTCTCTTAATCATTATCTAAAGCTCTTCTACAAAAATTCAATAGACTTAAAAAACTTTTAGTCATCTATATGAATCAAACAAACTAACAATACAAATTATCATAAAAGCAATATTTTTAAGGAAACTAATGAAAATGGCTTGAAAACTTTGAGTTTTAATTAAAAAGACAAAAATGTGTTATAAGTAAATAGTAACAAGAATGAATTTTTAAAGTAAAAATGTTATTTTCGTTAAAAGTGAAGAATGCCGGAAGTATTTCGTTAAAACTCTATATTTTTTACTATAACTGTCGACTTTTTAATACCTTGAATCACCTGTAGAAATCAATTATTTTATTTTTCAAACGTTATCAGCACAATGTATTACAAATTGTCATATATCTCAAATCTCTCTAGGGATCCACACTTTATGGATTACGGTCACATGCTGCTCTTCAACTGGCCTGCATATGGAATTAGAAGCTGTAAAAGGTGAACTAATTTCAATATCAAATCAAAACTTTGTACTTTTTACGAAGATTTAGCGCACTCGATTATCTTCTCTTCACCAGTCGAATGAATACCATTTGGATATAAAGGGGGTGGGACACCATGGAACCCTTGTGGATATATATGGTGTTTCGGATTGGGTTCGATAATTCATTATATTCAAGCTGTGCTGAAGAAGAAACGAAAAAAAATTATGTAATTACTTATTAAAGAAGCTTCTTTATTCCAATAACTCATTAGATTCGATAAGTTATTTTCGTCTCTAACGCCCTTCCAATCATCCACCTATATTTCTGCAAATTTTAATGATTCATGTTTTTATCTATTTACTTTTTTCATCCGTATCCTATATTCTTATTAGGTTAAAGCATGACTTACAGTTTTTAGATAGCAAGTTTTACTGCAGCAGGTGCATGCTGGCCACTGGGCTTTCTCACTTCAATACTTCCTGCATTTCTACATACTTGATCAAGTTGCATACATAAATCATGACCAAAAATAAAAGATTATAAAAAACTCTTCACCTTTAAGTTTAACTTTGGTAATAAAGCTTCGGCTCTTCACCTTAAATTTCTTTGCAATAAAATACAAGATATTACATTTATGCGTATCACATTTTATCATTTCATACTTGAAAATTATATGCATTAAGTAAACTAAAAAGAATTTTTTTTTTTTTTTGAGTAAATCTCAGTTTACTACCCTTAAGTTTCGTGGTTTTCAACATTTGTTACTTGTAGTTTTTTTCATCCCAGAGTTATACCTAAAGTGTTAATTTTGGGATAGTCTCATACATCCGTTAGTCTGGTTGTTAAACCTTCCGTTAACTGATAACGTGGTACTCATGTGAACAATGACTGGACACCACGTGTCATTAAGGGTCCATATAGAAATTAAAAATTCAAAAAAAATAATTATTTAAAAAAAATAAAAAAACAAAACAAAACCCAAATCCCCTTCATCTTCCCCCCACCCGTGCCCACCCTCCCACCCCCTCACCCACCCCTTCTCCCACCCCCCAACACTCTTTCTCTCGCACCACTCTCTCTCCCCAACTATCTCATTCTCTCTCGACACTCTCCCTCACTCGAAGAAAACCCCGATCGATCGGATCGATGAAGACCACCACCATCTCCGACGAATTTCAGACCCTTTTTTGGCAGTGGGCGTGTACTAGAACTACTTGGGGCACTCGAAGACCGCACACATTTTTCACGTTCTTCGTGTGTTGCAGACACCAAGCTCATTTCAGCTCTAGGGTTTCATTTCGAAACCTTAATTGCAGTCCTCGCTTTCCGCCGGTGTCCCATTTTGCGAGGTTGAATTGGGGCGGGTCGTGGTCCCGGGTCAATCAGAGAAGGACGGTGGTTAGGGCTTCCAGTTGGGACCCTCCCAAATCTCGCTACGAAACTCTTGGTAATTGGATAAAGCTTCAACCTTTGATTTTTTTTTTTTTTTTAAATCTGGAATTTCTAACATTTTTACTGTCTTTTAACTTTCAAATTTTTGGATTTTGTTTTTTGAAACGCAGAATTAGAGAGGGACGCTGACGATGACCAGATAAAGATTGCTTACAGACGGTTGGCCAAGTTTTATCATCTAGATGGTATGCTCCCTTGTCTTGTTTCGAGTGAGGGAGAGTGTCGAGAGAGAATGAGATAGTTGGGGAGAGAGAGTGGTGCGAGAGAAAGAGTGTGTGGGTGGGTGGGTGGGCACGGGTGTGGATTCTGGGAAGACGAAGGGGATTTGAGTTTTATTTTTATTTTTATTTTTTAATAATTATTTTTTTGAAATTTTAATTTTCACGTGGATTCCTTAATGACACGTGGTTCCCAGTCATTATCCACATGGACGCTACGTCATCAGTTAACGGAAGACTTAACAACTAGACTAACGGATGTATGAGACTGTCCCAAAATTAACATTATAGGTAAGACTCTGAGACGAAAAAAATTTCACGTACCAAATGTTGAAAACCACGAAACTTGAGGGTAATAAACTGAGATTTACCTTCTTTTTTTTTTTTTTTTTTTTTTTTGAAATGTCATATATTAACTTATACACCTTTTTGAAATGTCAAATGAACTTACACATTTTTCAATTTGTCATATAAACTAAAATTTTAAGCAATTTGTCATAGTAACTTTCTAAAATCATTTGGCCATCTTCAATCGAGCTAGCCAAAGGGCTATAGGCTAAAACATTCCTACACTATTTCTCACATCCTTTTCACCATTTCATACTATCTTACCTCATTTTAATATCTAAGTTGTTAACACGCAAGTAAAATTAAAATATTTAATAACATGAAACTTAAAACAACATTTAGCGACAATTGATCTTCAAAATATGTTTGAAAACCTTATTTTAGTATGATAGTTTAATTCAATTAATCGATATAATTATCTAATAAACTTAAAATAATAAAGTAGTAAGGGGGCTAAAAAATAGCCCCTTCAGTTGCATATTGTATATAGGTATAGCCTGACATTGTTTATTAAAAAATAATTTCTTGCAGGGTTATAATATGGATGGGGACTAAACATAGCCCCTTCGGTTGAGGATGGTCTTAATTTGTTATCTCATTATATATCCGTTAAGTTCTTCATTCAAAATAAATTATATGCCTTATGTTCAAAGTTATTTAAAACGTTTGACCTCCTTTTCATTTCATTTCATTCCATGAGCAGGAACTATATAAAAATGACAAGTTTGATATTACAACTATTTCAGAGGACAACTACGTACACTTCAAGAACATGTGCATATGTTTCGATTAGGATTATATCATGTCATTGACTCATTATAGTACGTTTCATTGTGTTCTAATATATCAAACATATTATCTCATAGCCGGGTTAATTATGCATAGATTCCCTGAGGTTTCTCAGGTTTTCATATAACCCCCTCAAATTTTGAATGTAACACAAACACCTATGACGTTTCTCAAATGTTATGCTGGATATAAATTTAGGTTTATATTTACATATTTCGTTGAAGATGAATAATTTTCATTTTGCCATGGGAGAATTTTCCAGCAAAGAAAAGATATAAAATGCACATTGCAAAAGCATTTTGCATCTCTTATTGGAGAAGCCCTTAGGTGGATGAGAAAGTCGCAATGCTCTCTTTTATTGTGTCTTTCATATATCTAAAATTTGAAAATACAAGTTTTTGAATAATTAAACGGTGGTGCTATCTACACATCCACTTTTACCTTTCACACACTCTTTGTTAATTTTTGTCCTTTAATCATGTTCAATACATTCAAATTGAGAAGGGTGTATGAAAGGTAAAAAAAAAGTGTGGATAGCACCTCCCTAATTAATTATATTAGGTGTATTTTTGCTCACCATCCTTAAGTGTAAATGTTCACCACCTTACTAATTACCGTTGAATGAACTTAAATTTTGAGATTTATTTCACAACTCTCAATTGATCCACATGAAAATTTTAAACACTAGACATTTCCTATGTGTGCGTCTGTACAAAAAATGAAAAATAAATAAAATAAAATTCCCCTGACCCTTGGGAGAGGGAATAATTCTATCTTTGTTGTCCAAACAAAGAATTTTAGCTGCACTGATTAAAAAGAAGTCGGTATCCATGATCCGTCGCAAAGTCAAAGGTTTAAATTTTTTTGCATGTTTTATTTTATATTTGATTTAGGGTTTACAATGACACCTAGCTATAAATTAATATTCGTTAAAGATCGGATTCGTTTGTCAGCTTTTAAATTTTCAAAAGCAACTTCTAACTTCTCGGTATTATTATATAAACCCATCCAGTGAAGGTTGGTGTCAACTAAGTAATCAAGTTTGGTGAGATTGAGTTTTGGAGAAGGTTTCAACTTCCCTCAAGCGCTTCCAATATTCCATATCAGTACTATGATCGATCAACGTCGAGTATGGGAATGTTGGAAGCCTGAGGGAACTTTGAAGCATTGCTCCTCCACTTTTGCTGACTCAGTGACTCTCTTCGTTTTCCAGTATATATAAACTCTAAACCCTAATAGACTTATTTCATATCTAGTGATTAACCCCATTAATTGGAATGGGATATCCTCGTTGTTCATAATTACGTGTGATTTCTTTTGTAATGAGTTCAATTTGCCTCTATTTATATATAGTTTTCTCTCCCACTAATAATGATTTTGTAGTGGGAAGATTAGGGAGATTGGGTGGTTTAATTTGGTGGTGGAGGAGCAGGTAAAAGAGTGAAGTTGAAAAATATTACCACCAAGAAGGAACAAATGGTTCAGCTAGATCTTGCACAGCCTTACAACTATTTTCTTATACGTTTTAGCAAAAGGTTGTATTTAGGACAGTGAGTGTGCAGAAAATTGCTCCACTTTGCAGGTCTGCTCGACTCTTGACTACTTCAGGTTAATTACTTAATAATCAGTATCTGATACCATTAACAAAAATAATTTCCTTTTTATTATTTCATTCCCAATTACACAATATATATATATATATATGCATGTATGTATGTATAATATATCAATACAAAGTTTAATTACAATTAACGACTTGGAGTGCACAGTAAGACATGTCCAACGCCACTTTCTATTCTTGACGCAATCTAGGAGATTATGGAGAGATTTATGAAGACGAGAGAATCTTGATAACAATACAATTAAAACTTAATAAAGCTAAAATCTGCATGCTTGTGTGCATATCGATTTAAAGAAACTAGGGTTTTCAGTTGGAGTTTTGAATCTATCATGATATATTTCATATCTTATAGTTCTAAATTTAGTTTCATGGTGCTTTCAAGCAGTGTCACTAGCGAAAATGTCCCGCATGATGCTGCTGGTTTTAGAACCATATAAAACATGTTGAAAGTTATAAATATATATACATCCAACTCCGAACACGCAACAACATTAAGAAAGTTTGAAATTAGTTTTATTTGTATTCTTGTCAATCTTCTCATAGTAAACCTTCATTCTGAAAACATAAATTATTAGGAAGGACAACCCAAGTATGGTAAGTGGATTTAAGTTTATTTGTATTCTTGTCAATCTTCGCATAGTAAACCTTTAGGACAAAATCAACTCTAATTATATAAGTTAGAGTTTCTATGTGAGTTAGGAATATGCTGGTGTGTAGAAGATGAAGGCAAACCACAATCCAATTAACATCAAAACAAAGGAAATTAATATTTAAAAAGTGGAACCAACAGATGAGTAAAAACTTGTGAATTTGCAATGTTATGGCAGGTGAGTGAAAACTTGTGCAGCAACTCTACATGGCTGGAGAGTAGTGAAAACTTGATCTAAAATGCTGCTAAGGATGAGGACTCTTCCAAACTGAAAAATACGGTGAGTAGTTCGGAGGAAGAGAGAGATGGACTTTTAGAGACGGAGTGGGCATTTGAGAAAGAGACGAAGAGAAACCAGAGTGCATCGAGACGGAAGAGAGAAAAGGAAGAAAAAATAAATAAAAATATTCAGCAAGGACAAGGAAGAAAAAATAAATAAAAATATTCAGCAAGGATACAACCGGGATTATTGTAAAAGTATGAGGGTAAAATTGGAACAACACTGTGCTTATGATCAGTTATTTTTGGGTTTTAGTATATATTAAATTATTATCTTGAATCCGCCATGATTCTTCTAGAAGAATGGTTTTGCACCGAAAATTTCAATTGGAAAACACTACTTTTTTCTGATTTCAAAAATTAAATATCAAAATCAACCATTCACATATCATTGTTTCAGTGGATTTAATATTGGTTTCTTCAAGATTGAATGTATTTCTTATAAAAATTAATTTTAATCTAAATCTATATAGTTGCATTTCATTATCATTGATTGTTCATATGAAGAATCTCAATGCCGTAAGAGCAAGAGTTCGAGTTGATAAATTGTTGTGCTTGTGATGAATGAACTGAGTGTTGATGAGAAGAAATCGCAGGTTGCACAGAGGTATCCAACCTGCTGCTTAGATGTATCTAGGTAATTGAGCTTGATTGAGAAGTCCTCTATTGAATGTTTAATTTGTCCTAGTGGATTGTCTAGTTATACATGGAGAACCTATGGTTTTTACCCATGTACTAAAAACTAATGACATGTCCTGTGTTGGATGTGTGTCCTAAAACTAAAAGGGATGATAAAAGTTTTAGAAAGATATTAGTCGAAAAACTAATCATTTGGACAAACCACTAATTATAAGATTAATCAAATATAAATATAAGAAAGAGACTTGTTTCGTGTATTGTTTGGATTGAGTTACTCATTGAGACATGTAAATGTAATACAACAAGGTATCTCTAGCTTTCAAAACCAAATACTCTAGGACAAAGATTTGGAAATGTTGGAGAAAATTTGTAGCATGTGGGATCTGTGAGTTATGATTATGATAAAGAATGAAAAAATGAGTTAATTACACATACACTCCTGAGATTTCTCGATTTTCACACAACCCCATCAGATTTTGAAAGTGAAACGAACAACAAAACCCCCTCCATGACCAAAAAAAAAAAAAAAACTCTACCAGATGTGAAATAAGTGGTGAAACAAGTTTTGGTTAACCCTATACCTATCACGTCAGGGAAAAAAAAAACCTATTACCATCTAGCATATAGGTTTTGTCGTAAATTTATTTTCCTTTCCCTTCTTGTGTTAAAATGATCAACAACGAGGATAAAGCACATAATCGCCTAAAAAAATGAAGAATTCTACGAGCAAACAATGTGGTATCATTCTTTTCTTCTGTGCTTCTTTTTTCCGCTTATGCTATACAAAGAACGGATGAAAATCATGAGAGCTCAAAATACTGCTCAACAAAGTACCAATTGCAGTTGCAGAACAAAACATAGATTCCCTAGTTCTACTTGTACGATGTGCAAGGCCATAGTTGTATGTAGAACATGGTGGCTCAATTGCTTGTCTCCTCAAATTTATTTTTAATTAGTAAATTGATAAAATGAACCGCACAAAGAGATCAGCTTCCTAGTTAAATTATGGTTATCCTTTACCTATAAAAAATGAACAGAGGTCAGAAAGTGTGAGTGAAAAATAATAAACCCTAGAAACTGATAACAGATAAATGGAACAATACCAACAAGAACACCAAGATTTATACTGGTTCGGCAATGCCTACATCCAGTTTGGAGACGACAGAGTATTCCACTATAATCAATGAGAACATACAATAGTGTTTATCACTCAATTTCCCAAAGACCCGAATAACCCAAGCTCACACACTTACAATAGGAAGAGAAAACCAAAAATACAAAGCAAGACAATTTGAGAAAATTATTCTCTATGCCGAATGGCTTCTTGCTATTTTTCTTTCTTCCTTGTTATATTTGAGTTATGCCTACACCTCCTTTTATAGGCCAAGGCCTCTCATCAGTGGACAAGAATTAGGCATAAGTGCATCCATTTTTTATTTCCCACCTGTAAGTGCATCCATTTTTTATTTCTCACATGTAGCATGCCAACCATAAAAGTAGCCGAAAGCATTTGTTGCTTTCCCACATGTAGCATGCCAACCATAAAAGTAGCCGAAAGCATTTGTTGCTTTTAGACTACTTTGTTTGAGCCAATAATCAACAATCTCCACCTTGGCGCAAACCCTCTAAGTAGAACTCCCAATAGTCGTCTCCCACTCCCCCATGGGGCAATCAACAAATTTTACAAATGCCAATCAAGTCTAAGCAGTGCTTAAACTTGAGCAACGAAACTGGCTTTGTTAACATATCCGCAGGATTGTCAGCGGTCCCAATCTTCTGAAGAAGAATATCTCCCTCGTCAATAATCTCACGAACAAAATGGAACCTCACGTCAATGTGTTTCGTACGTGCATGATGAACTTGATTCTTTGCTAAATGAATAGCACTCTGACTGTCGCAATGAACATCCACATGGTCTTGTTGAACCCCTAAGTCATCAAGCAACCCTTGAAGCCAGATGACTTCCTTTATAGCTTCTGTTACAGCCATGTATTCTGCCTCAGTAGTTGACAGAGCAATTGTAGATTGCAGAGTCGACCTCCAACTTACTGGACCTCCAACAATAGTGAATACAAAACCTGTAGTGGATCTACGCTTGTCCAAATCACCTGCGTAATCAGAATCCACATATCCAACAACACATTGACCAGTAATTTTATCCTGCTGGAACAATAAACCAACATCCACAGTACCCAGAATATACCGTAGAATCCATTTCACAGCTTCCCAATGCCCTTTTCCTGGATTATGCATATATCTACTAACAATACTAACAGCTTATGAAATATCAGGCCTAGTACACACCATAGCATACATCAAACTACCAACAACATTTGCATAAGGAATTTGAGCCATGTACTGACTCTCTTCAACAGTTTTAGGAGACATAGAAGCACTAAGTTTGAAATGAGGGGCAAGAGGTGTACTAACCGGTTTTGAATTTTCATTCATCCTGAAACGTTGTAGTACCTTCTTCAAATACTGCTTCTGACACAAACTAATCTTGCCCTTCGGTCTATCTCTTTCAATTTCCATACCTAGTATCTTCCGAGCTTCTCCCAAGTCCTTCATCTCAAATTCATTACTCAGTTGAGTCTTCAACCTTTCAATCTCCACTTTGCTCTTACATGCTATAAGCATATCATCAACATATAAAAGCAGATAAATGAAGGTTCCATCTTGTAGTTTGCGAAAGTATACACAATGGTCATAGTGACTTCTTGTGTACTTTTGCCCGATCATAAATCGATCAAATCGCTTGTACCATTGTCTTGGAGACTGCTTCAAGCCATACAATGATTTTTCCAATTTGCAAACCCAATTTTCATTTCCAGCAACCTTAAAACCTTCTGGCTGAGACATATAAATCTCTTCCTCCAAATCACCATGTAAGAACGCAGTCTTGACATCAAGTTGGGCCAACTCAAGATCAAACTGCACAACCAAAGCCAACAGAATACGAATAGAAGAATGTTTTACTACAGGAGAAAATACCTCATTGTAGTCAATGCCTTCTTTCTGAAAGTAACCTTTAGCCACCAATCTGGCTTTGAATCTTACATTATCTTTTCCCAAAGATTCCATCTTCTTGGCATACACCCATTTACAACCAATTTCTTTCTTCCCCTTCGGTAACTGCACCAGTTTCCAAGTCTCATTTTTATGAAGAGATTTCATCTCCTCATCCATAGATTTCTTCCACTCCTCGCACTCTGGACTTATGACAGCTTCTTTGTATGCGGATGGAATGTCATCTTCAATAACGGGAAGTGCATATGCCACAATATCAGTAAATTGAGCAGGCTTTCGAATTTCCCTTCTCGATCTTCTGGTTGCAATATAGTCTTGTTGCTGTGGAGGCTCTTGTGTGTGCCTCTACTTCATCATCCACGTCTTCATCATCAGAATTAACTGTAGGGCTAGGGTTTGTAACATCGGACCTTACTGGGACAACTGGAGTCTTCAGTAACTCCACCTGCTTTGTGTTGCTCATGATCTTGGTTGCTTTAGTTTCACCTTCATGCTTGTTCCGATTAACCATACCAGCCTCATCAAAAGTCACATCTCTGCTTACAACAAATTTCTTCATATCTGGACACCAGAGTCGATATCCCTTCACACCAGTGCTAAAGCCCATAAATAGAGCTTTCTTTGCTCTTGGATCCAACTTGCTTTCTCTGACATGATAGTAAGCAGGACAACCAAATATGTGTAAGAACTTGTAATCAGTACAAGGTTTATTAGACCATACCTCCATGGGTGTTTTGCCCTCGTTTGCAGCAGCTGGCAATCGATTAATGATATGGCTTGCATAAGTGATTGCCTCAGCCCAAAATGCCTTGCTTAAACCAGCATTAGATAACATGCACCGGACTTTCTCAAGCAACGTACGGTTCATGCGCTCCGCCACTCCATTTTGTTGTGGTGTCTCCTTAACCGTAAAGTGCCTCACGATACCCTCATCTTGACAGACTTTCAAGAAAGGATCAGACTTATATTCACCCCCATTGTCTGATCTAAGAGTCTTGATCTTTCGATTGCTTTGAGTTTCAATCATCTTTTTCCACTTCAGGAATATTTTCAAGACTTCATATTTACGCTTCATGGTGTACACCCATATTCTTCTAGAGAAGTCATCAACAAAGGAGACAAAATAATGGCTACCTCCCCAAGATGCATTCTTGGAAGGTCCCCAAACATCAGTGTGAACATAATCAAGAATGTTTTTAGTGTGGTGAATAGCAGTGCCAAATTTTACCCTAGTTTGCTTACCAAACACACAATGCTCACAGAATTCCAATTTGCATGCCTTTGCACCTTTCAACAAGCCTTGCTTCACCAATCCTTGCAACGCTTTTTCACCAGCATGCCCTAGACGCATATGCCATAACCTTGTGGTGTCTGTGCTATCGTCAATAACTTCGGTTATGGTTGCTCCACCAATAATTGTACTTCCCTGCAAGAAATACAAGTTATTTCGTCTTATACCTTTCATCACCACCAATGCCCCGTACACAGCTTTAAGAACTCCACTCTTCATGGTGATCTTAAGACCCTTGGATTCCAAAGCTCCCAGAGAGATAAGGTTTTTCTTCATATCCGGTATATACTGAACATCACTTAATTCTCTGACTGTTCCATCATGCATCTTCAAACAGATTTTGCCTATCCCTTGTGTTTTGCAGGCATTATCATTACCCATCAAAACAACTCCACCATCCAGCTCCTCGAAGCTAGAAAACCATTCTCGAATGGGACATATATGATAGGTGCAACCTGAATCCAAAATCCACTCCTTGGAGTGACCATTAGTAGATGAACTAGCCAAAGCAAACTCGAGATCATTATCTCCTTGGTTTACAATATTTGCTTCAGGACCTGCTTTCTCCTTCTCTTTGTTCTTCAATTTGGGGCAGTCTCTCTTCCAATGACCCTTTTGGCGGCAAAAGGCACATTCATCTTTAGCAGGAAACTTCCCTCGTGACTTTGAACGAGATTTTCCCCGTTTCACATATTTTCTTTCCACTGTTCGACCCCTTGCAACAAGTGCCTCGGTTTGTGAATTGTGAGTCTTTAGTTCCTTCTTTCGACACTCATGATTCACCAATGCCGCAGACACCTCATCAAGTTTCACCTCGGTTTTTCCATACAACAAAGTAGTTGTCAAATGATCATAATCATCAGGCAATGAATTTAACAAACATAATGCCTTGTCCTCGTCAGGAATTTTCACATCAAGGTTTGCTAAATCAGCAAGTATTTTATTATAATCATTGAGGTGTTCATGCATAGAAATACCTGGACTATACTGAAAACGGAAGATTCGTTTCTTCAGGAAGAGCCGATTTTCTGCGCTCTTGGTCATATACTTTTCCTCCAATTTTGTCCATAACTCATTGGCAGAAGTTTCCTTCATATACGGGTATTTCAACTCCTTGTCAAGAAATGATCGAATAGCAGCACAAGCATGAAGATTAATTCGCGTCCACTGCTTGTCCTCAATATCTTCTGGTTTCTCTTCCAGAACCATATCCAACTCTTGTTGATACAAGACATCCATAACTTCACATTGCCACATACCAAAATTATTAGAGCCATTGAATTTATCAACCTCAAACCTTGTAGTAGCAATTTGGTGTCTGTTGGATGTAGGTGCCGACTCCTTCTTCTTCACAGGTTCACCTTCATCTCCAGCCATCTTCTTCGGCACTATTCACGGGAATGCAGCGCCAAGAAATTTTCCCTTTTTTTTTTTCTTCACTCCCACGAAAAAAAACAAAGCCCTAGTCGAAAAACTGGGCTCTGATACCACTTGTTGTGCGGAAGCTTCAACAAGTGTGAGTGAAAAATAATAAACCCTAGAAACTGATAACAGATAAATGGAACAATACCAACAAGAACACCAAGATTTATACTGGTTCGGCAATGCCTACATCCAGTTTGGAGACGACAGAGTATTCCACTATAATCAATGAGAACATACAATAGTGTTTATCACTCAATTTCCCAAAGACCAGAATAACCCAAGCTCACACACTTACAATAGGAAGAGAAAACCAAAAATACAAAGCAATACAATTTGAGAAAATTCTTCTCTATGCCGAATGGCTTCTTGCTATTTTTCTTTCTTCCTTGTTATATTTGAGTTATGCCTACACCTCCTTTTATAGGCCAAGGCCTCTCATCAGTGGACAAGAATTAGGCATAAGTGCATCCATTTTTTATTTCCCACCTGTAAGTGCATCCATTTTTTATTTCTCACATGTAGCATGCCAACCATAAAAGTAGCCGAAAGCATTTGTTGCTTTTAGACTACTTTGTTTGAGCCAATAATCAACAGTTGTATGTAGAACATGGTGGCTCAATTGCTTGTCTCCTCAAATTTATTTTTAATTAGTAAATTGATAAAATGAACCGCACAAAGAGATCAGCTTCCTAGTTAAATTATGGTTATCCTTTACCTATAAAAAATGAACAGAGGCCAGAAAGGAATCATCTTCCCAGTTAAAAAGAAGTAACTAATTCAACTAGGTTTTTATTGTTTCGATTGTATTTGAAAATAACCTGCTCTTATTCTATCTCATAGAAAAATTCACATTTATAAAACCAAAAATCCAAGTTTTGGAAAAGCGATGGAAGTTGTGAAACAATCCAGAAATCCAGAAAAACATATTAATATAGTTTTAAGTGTTTTTGAGTCATAAAACACTTTTTAAAAATGCTTCTTCACGAGCATAAAAAGTTTAATAAGCATTTTTAGCAAAAACGCTTTTATCAGAAATGTTTGTGTAAAAAAGTCAATTTCAAACGGGAGACATTTTAGAAACAGTATCTTTGGAGTCAATTTCAAAACGGGTGACAAGGTTTCAAATTTTTTCACAATGAACCATGAGCTTTTGCACTCTGTAATCTGTATCAGTTTATCTCTTTGTCAATTTGTTTGTTTGGAGTTTGTTTCTTTTTTGATCTCTCCTTGTATGTCTAATTAGAATAAGGAACTCATAACCACTCTTTTTTCCCCCACAAAAATTAATCATGAATTGTAAGGGCGAAAATCTAATGCACCTTAATTGTTAAGAGTCCTTATGAAGTGGTGTATGGGTTGAATTTTCTTTATATTCGTCGGGGTCTATCTCTACTATATGGGGATCAATCTGGCATGCGAATGTTCTGAACTTCATGTCGTTGAGTTCTTAGCAGGGAGAGGACCAAATTGTATCAGGTTAGTCCAGGCAGTTGGTTGCTGAAGGGCGGATTCCTCTCCCTTGATTCCGGTTGTTGAGGATGTTAAAATTGATTTTACTAATTTTGCAACTCACAGATTGACCAAAAGCATTTTTGATGAAAATGTTTTTGGAATCAATCTTTAGTAAAAATTTAGTGAATCCTAAAAAAGTACTTAAATGTTTCTTACAAAAATCACATAACTGATGCTTCTTGAAAAAAAAAACACTTCAAATATTTTTGGAACTAAAAACCATTTTTTCATAAAACGATTTCAGTCATTTAAAGAAAAAACTTTCAAACGAGCGCTATAAAGTTTCTGACTTTTCGTCCATCAATACTTAATATTCCCAAACAACAAGTCAACAACCTTTTGAACGTAAGTCAACAATTTTAGTTAAAATGGACTTTGGATTTTTTCTTCTTCTTCTTGGTTGGTCCAGGCAACACTTCGCCAGATAAATGGGCAACCCCTATTAAACTCCTAACTTTCCCACTACGACATCAGACAAAGTTCATGCGATTCCCGTTCGAAACGCATTAAGTGGAGCCAAAGTTTTGGTACCAAAAAGAAGGGAAAGGAGCAATGGTGCCCAACTGCTTTGACGTAGAAACTTTAAAGCACACCACGTGACAATACATGTCACATGACAGATATCACAATTTACCCTTTAAAATCTCAGAATAAAAAAATCTCAAGAAAAATAAAAATAAGTCCAACATTTATTAATTATGTTTTGACCTAAAAAAAAAATTATTTACAAGAAAACAACTTACATGATACACTGTCATATGACATTTTATGTCAATAAAACAAAGATATATGAATAGAAAACGGATGTATTATTTTTATTTTATTAACGCATAATGCAACCTTAATAGTAAATACATATCATGTAAGCCCTTTTTATGAATATAAAAATTATACGCGTAACATATGAGTTTATCAATTGTTGTCTATGAAGATATGGGACCCACCCAAATATCAACATAAAAATCCACCGACGATTGGTGTCTACAGACGGCGTTATTCGATTCTCATTCGCCGTGCGGGAAATCCGAAGGCTTTTGTTGTTTTGTCGAATTTGGGGTTGTTTGGTTTGATGCCCTCCATTCGAATACTGGCCATAAGTTAAATATGTCATCGTATCTAACGTGGCTTTCTCCCTACCCTTTTTTCTCACACCTACCAAATCTTAGACTTTATCAAATTTATCAGTCACATTCCACCTTCTTAAATTCCATCTAAATTTCTTGTGAATATTGATAAGGAAAAGTCTTTTGTTCCTTGTGGATACAAAAAATAATAGCAAGCTGTGCTAATTGAACTTTCATTTCCTTATGGATTCTCCTCATTTTTATTAACGAAAGAATATTTCATATTCGACCCAGATAGATAATAAAGATAAATATATATTAATTATGGACACATATACCATCAGCATAGTGCCCCTAGATCGAAATCAACACATCTAAGACATTGTTCTGTCGTGTTGCCGTCAAAGACATGTAATCGACAAATCCCAAATACAACAACTATTCCTCGATCCAAACCCAAAAATTGTGTAATTGTTAATAAATAAATAAACTATGTATAAAGCAAGTGATATTTTATACATTAATATTTTGCCTAAGTTACTTTTATACATTAATATCGAACTCGTTAAATTATATTGAGAGTAAAATCTAATTTTTTGCACAATATTTATAGAAAATGAATAGGGATCTTTTGATATAGGCGCCTCAATTTTAAATTTGCTAGATCAAACATCCATGTCTTTTAGTGATGTGATTAAACTTTTTTTTGTCATAGTTTTGGTGCTATATGCACATTTTATTGTAACAAAATTGCTATAATTTAGCCTTTTGATTACACTCTCCTCAGTTAGACATAATTGTCAAAAAAAAAAAAAAATGGTTAAATTCAAAATTATTTTCACAATAATGCTACAATTTAGCAATAATTATCTACGATTTAAGATATTTTCTTTCCAAAATAGTTTAAAATATTTTTAAATCCCCCAAAATCAACCGTAAGTTTTTCTTTTAGTACGTTAAGAGAAAATAGGATTGTGAATAATATAAACGTACCAATACACAATGTGTACAAAATAAAACGTACCAAAATAAAAATAATGTACCAATATTAACAATATGTATCAAATCAAACGTACCAAAATTGCAAATAAATGTACCAATTAATGATTTTTGTAAGTTCAAACGTACCCGCAGATAATATATACGTAATGTATTGTATCTAATAATAATTCATCAACAATTATACTTAACAAAAATAGCAAAAAATATATATATATATATATATAATCACAAAAAAAATGGAAAAAATTACACGGAGCTTTTATATTGATCACCAACTATTTGAAAAAGAAAAAACCCATTTGGAAAAAGAAATAATATGAAATGTTTGCATAAAAGAAAAGTGATAAAAAAAACATATTTGGAAGAAGAGAAAATATAGTTTAATTAATAATATCTCCACTAAATAAGGAAATGTGCATCATGCAAATAAAATGATAAATTTAAAAATTATTTTAATTTTAAAAAATAGAGGTGACTATTGGTTAAATTACTTTAATCAAATTTTAAAAAAAAACGTTTAAATTAAATGATATAGAAAAACTGTACATGATTCTAATTTTCTCAAATAAATACTACTTGATCGTAATAATCGACGTGAAGGATCTTAAGAAAAAAGAAGTGTAGGAAGTTTCCTGCAAGTACAAAAAAGCAGCGTGTATTTAATCTGACCGGGAAAGAATGGCGGTATTGGGAAGGACAACTGGAAACCTTTTCTGGATAGTCATGAGACTCAGAGCCGTGCAGACCCCACTGCCACTTTCCTCCCCTATCTCTTTCTCTTAACGTCCCCTTCACTCTCTCCCTTTCACTCTCTATCTCTCTCTCTCTAAGTAATTTCCCTCTCTCTCTCTTCCCATTCAAACGCTTTGAAAAGCAGCAACTTGTCCTTCAAATCCCTCCCTCACGGCCACCATCATCTTATGAGCATCTCATTCGCATTCCCTTAATTTCTCTTAGCCTTCATTCGCACACTGTGTTCGCCTTTTCTCCATTTTTGTTATAATAAAGCTGAGGCGAAACGGTAGCAGTTTTATTACAACAAGCTCGACTGAATTGTCCAATCATTCATGGACTCCGTCGGCAGGAAATCAATGAAGCACCAAAAACAGAGGACTGGTTCGCTTCAGCGGCTGAGATGCTCCGTTCAGAACTACGGTTGGGGGAAGAGGGGACAAGATTCCCAAGTGGCCAGGCTCTCTGCTTTCAACTCTGGTTCCGGGATCAACCCAGAAAAATCATATGCTGAATTTTGGATGGGAACCCACGAGTCCGGACCTTCCTTTTTGATTCAGAATTCGGATGAGAATAATGGGTTTTTCCCAATTGGGTCTCAGATTATATCTCTCAAAGATTGGATTTCCAAAAACCCAAATGTGCTTGGTGAGAAGGTGATCCAAAAATGGGGCTCTGACCTCCCTTTTTTGTTCAAGGTAACCTATTGTTTTTTTTTTTTTTTGGGTTTTTTTTGTTGTTAAAAATTTGGGGCTGTGGACTCTGGTATGGAGTTTTCTTTGTTTGGTTTTTGTGTGTTTGTTGTGTGTGTTTTAGGTGCTTTCTGTGGGGAAGGCTTTGTCAATACAGGCACACCCAGATAAGGATTTGGCCAAGATTTTGCACAAGTTGATGCCAAATGTTTACAAGGATGCTAATCACAAGCCTGAGATGGCCTTAGCCACCACCCACTTTGAGGCTCTGTGTGGTTTCATCACTCTTCAGGTAAAGATCATTTTCATGTGTTTATTTAAATCTCAGAAGCGATAACAATCTTAAAATAATTTTTGACTAGAGAGAGCTGTATATTCCCTTCTTAATATCTCTGTCATATGCCTACTATGCATAATTTCCCTAAACATTGGGTTGGTTTGAATTGTTTGGTTGCTGAGTCTTTTCACGAAAATCATTAGCACTTTTGAATGTTTACGTGCCTCCTTTTATTGTGTTTATTTTGATGTTAAACAAAGGTAAACCAATGAGTTGTAATCTTGTCTGGGCCCCATTGAATAATCGGCCATTTACCTAGTCAAAATCAGAATCATGAGGACTTAAGGCAGGAGAATGATATAATACCAAATGAGTTAAAAAATTACTTTTTCTCGTTCCAACTGTTTAGAAATCAAACCATTTATTTTTGCTTTTATTGGTAAAAAAATCAATAAAATTATTTGGACAGGCAGGCACACAGTTTTTTGATATAAGGGGCTCAAAAATTTTTTTAAAAAAAAAAAAAAAAACTAGGTAAACCATATTATATAAATCACATGATGTGCCGGTTAATGGTTGGATATTTTTATTAATGATTTAAACAATGAATTCACTATCAACTACCGCATTATGTCGTCTACAAAATATGAATCAAGTAGATTGTCTCTCTAGCATCATCCCAAATTTTTATATGTGAACTTCACCTGAATTAACAAAAGTGTCGGCAAATCTAATCGGTCATAATTTTTTTAAAGATCTATTTGTACACACAAAACTTAAATATCTGTTGATGCCCTCTCCAATACTCTACGAAAAATAAATAAAACCCCGAAATCATAATGCAATCGATTCCATCACTGGTTGACGTATTAACTTCTATTTCATTAATTAAACTTACATTATATTTAATAATTGAGGTCAAGAGCAGGTGTAGTGTTACTTTTCAGTCGTTGAGAATCTCTTGCTAGGATACCTTTTTCTTCCCAATTGTTTTTCTTTTCTCAAGGAATATTGCCTTCTGTATAGGGATCTATGTGGCATTCCAACTAATTTTAATTATAATTACACGTTTAATTACAATTATAATTTTTCCACTTATTGACAGGAGCTTAAAGTTGTGCTTGCTAATGTCCCTGAGATTGAAGAACTAATTGGCAGTGAAGAAGCAAAAAAAGTTTCCGGAATCACTGATCAAGACGAGGACGAGAAAGTAACGTCCTCTCTGCGTTCGGTTTTCACCCACCTCATGTTAGCCAGCAAGGAGAGGATAACCACAGTTATTACTAAAATGAAAGATCGTTTACACATTGAAAGTCAGGTTGGTTGATGTGTTTTTTCTTCAATGTAACTGTCAAATTATGTTTTTTCTTCGCCCGTAGGATGATCTGATTGAAGATCCTGCTATGCTCATTCTGGATTTGTGTAACAGTTTTCGCTATTTTGGCAGGCGAGGCGTTTGACAGAGAAGGAACAGCTGGTATTGCAGTTGGTAAAGCAATATCCAACTGATGTGGGTGTTATATCTGCCTTCTTCATGAACCATGTGAAGCTTAATCCCGGAGAAGCGATGTACATCGGGGCTAATGAACCCCACGCCTACATATTTGGTGAGTGCGTTGAGTGCATGGCAACCTCAGACAACGTAGTGAGGGCTGGCCTTACTCCAAAGCATATGGATGTTCAAACCCTTTGTTCTATGCTCTCATACAAGCAGGTAAAATACAGCATCCCCGCGGTGGAATTAACACTTTTAACGTCAACTTGTTTGGTGCGGTCCTTGCATTTCGCATGCATGTCTGAAATTTAACGTCTTTTCTTTTGCAGGGGTATCCTGACATTCTGCAAGGAGTTGCAGTAGGTCCTTATGTGACAAGGTATCTCCCGCCCTTCGATGAGTTTGAGGTTGACCGCTGCCAACTTCCGCAGGGAGAATCAGCAGAATTCCCTGCAGCCCCAGGGCCTTCGATTTTTGTGGTCACGTTCGGGGAGGGAATCATATACGCAAGCGATGTTCAAGGGGATGTAATTACAGAAGGAGACGTTCTTTTTGCACCAGCAAACACTCGGATTCGCATAACAGGCGCATCCGAGTTGCAGATATATCGAGCGGGTGTGAGCAGCATGTTCTTCCAAGCCTGATGAACTTCATTACGCAGTTGCACATCTTTGCTTTAGTGCAAAGCACACAAATTATTAATTTTGCATTTTTTGATTTTTTTTACAATAAGGGTATGTAATATTAGCACTGTCATGAGAATGCCTGTGCGAGTGTGCCATGAAACGTACTAAAAATATACGAATAAAAAATATATCAATTTTAGTAGTTTTTATAAATAAGATTAATTTTGTATACATCGATATATTTATATTATGAGGTGGAAAAATAAATAAGGGTCGAACTCGTCATTTACGAGCTTCTAACAGGAAACCTTTCACAACCCACTAGTAGTTGGAGATGAATTTTAGGCATGTATTCCACTTGGCACGCCTTGGGTTCAACTTCTAACGCTGTTGAATCATACGATAGTGGTCAAGAGAGATTGAAATACCTTTGTCAGTCTTATTCACGTACTAATGAAGGAAAATGGTAGTAGACCATATTAGTACTAATTGACATAAATAAGATGGATTTCAATTGTTGGAGTTAAAAAAAAAAAACCAATGAAGTCAATTTTTCTGTATGGGGTGGTTTGATGACTATTAGGCCCGTAATAGTTTACAAACGGGCTAATAAAAGAATAAGTATACGGCTCAATACTTTGATCTGGTGGGATCATGCTACAGCAGTCCCAAGACTCCCAACCTGGCAGTTCGTATAAAAGTTTTGCTCACTCCCATGTTTTTCCTTTCATGAGTGAACGGTTGAGATTTAGTGTAAAGGAGAATTTCCATTAAGTATAAACAGCCAATCTCAGGAATGATTAAATTCAGTTGTAAATTAAAAGAGAATTTAGGGTTCATTTAGTGCATCGGACTTTTGGTAGAAGTGCTTGTATAACAAACACGTCAACATTTTAAATAAAAATTCGAGTGTTTCATATAAAGCAATGGAAGTGCTTTCTAAAATCTAGCAGGTGCTTTTGCCACTCGACGTAATGTCCATGAAGAAAATAAGGAATGCCAAGAGGGAGAGAAAAGAAAGTGCAGAAATCACTTCCATATTTTATCACGTCATTTCCCTGCACTGCATTGAGTTATGTTGGGCTTTAATATTCATTAGTATTTTGGGACTTTTGTAACATGGAGTGCCTTAGCAGTGGACTCACTTTGTGCTATGATGTTAAAACGGCCGAAAACGTCTTAGTAATTAGAACGAGGCCCAAAGCATCCTGCAAGAGAGAACTGTAACGAGTACTTGTGATTCAGTTCTCGGTCTTTCTACAGGTTCATATATAAAACTCAAATTTCAGATTTCTTAATTTCGCTGCCACGACAAATGAATTTTCCTTCTAGTTAAAAGGTACGAGTAAGAACTTAGATCTGCACTAGCAAAAATGACACTGAATACAGTTACCTTCGTAATCATCTAAGTTGCTCTCTCTTCAAATCTTCTAACCATGCTAGGATCGCTTTTGCACCCTTCTCCCATAAACAGTCCAACATCATGTCATGGGCAACCCCTTTAACACAGATAGGAGAGACACCATAAAACCTGCCTATCTCGTTGAGGCCTTCAGCATCCTTGTATAGGGAAAAACAATAGCAGAAACAGAAATAAGCAAGGCAACGTATTGGAAATTACAGACCAACATGTTTACATCGACAACATTAGAGAAAGAATCAAGTAGTATGTATAAGGAGCTTACCACAATGAAATCATCATTTGCACCCAACACGAGGAGTTCAATAGCTGATTTTGGCACTGAAGGAACGGGCAGCAATGCATTGAGCTTCCGCAGATCAAACAATGGCATTCTTGAACTTTCCTTCATTAGCTCTTGATAGCTGAAAGACAAATAGAACTTAAAAAAGTTATCTTCGCAAACGAAGACATTTTGGGAAGGAAACTTGTATTTTATGAAAAATCCCACAAAACTGCATAGAAGAAGTATCAAGCAATTAATAAAGACAAGGGGAACCAAAAAGAAACAAACAAGACCACGTGGTTCAGTAAACTTGCCCCTACGTCCATGAGATTACGTGGATTGGTAAACTTGATTACAAGATTACGCAATACACCCCCGCCCCCTGAACTATCAAGTTCCTCACTCCATCTAATGTTTTGTGGTTCATTTGTAACTAATTTATCCTATATCCCATAGTATTTGAAAATTCCTCATCCAAACATAGTGCTTAGTAGTTCTAGTCCTCTATTAGACAACCACCCTCTCTTGGAGTGGACGTTTCTTTGACACAGGCACTCTTGCCTCTTTTAGTGCCTTTATTGCACCCATTTTTTAACATACACTTCTTAAGTTTTCTGTTCTGATGAGGCTCAGTGTCCAGATATACAGTTTATGGGAACTTCAAGCAGAAATATAATTAAGCCGTAGTACCAGGGCAAATTGACTGAATGTGTATGAAATTACTCCATTTCCCGTGCACAAACTAATGATTAAACTTAATACTAGATATATATTGTTGAACGTCATCTGTCATTTTATGAAATGTCTAAATGAGTTGAAAAGAATTGCTGGTTAACAAACCGTAAAACAAGGTGATCCTCCATTGTTGCGGAAAAAAATGTCTCCTTACAAAGAGAAAGAGATGTTTGAAACCCTTTAGCTGCCAAGCTGCGTGTAACCTACTCAAAAGTTCAAAAAAATAATGCCTCAATAATAAGTAAAATTAACCTCTATGTCTACTGTTTACACATGAGAAAGCTGAAAATATTGCGGAAAAGGGTATCACATTTTCTATTTAGATATCCATGAAGACAGTAGTGAACAGCCTTCAAAAGAATGTAAGGGATGATAGGATCAGACCAAGTACGAGTATAAATGAAAAGATGCAACCTCAGAGATATTTAGTTAAAAATGGAACCATAGTTATGAAGGAAGATATAATTTAGGCGTAAAAAATCTATTAACTAATGTTTTGTGTAGCAATTTTCCAGTATGAATACGGTATAAAAGAGAAAGATCAAAACCTTAAAAGCAGCAATAGGTTTGGTGAAGAGATAACGCCACACTAAGCCACTGGAGAAAATCAGAAATGTCAGTCTGGACTAATTACATTCAAATTGAAAGAAAGAAAGGAACAAATAATCAGACAAAGGAAAGTAGGTTAGTTACCTATTACCCGAAGGAGGAACGGAGCAGACAAGCACAGCACCGGTAAGCTTAGGGAACAAATCTCTCTTGTCTAGAATAAGCCAATCAGCACAGAAAAATTATATAAGAAATTACCTTGCAAGTAAGAAAAATACTACATAAGATGAAATTCAATGTGCTTATAAGCTATACCACAGCCCAAGTCAGGAAGGAAACTTGATACTGCATTCAGTTAAAGTTTGAGCATCTAATATCAAAGTGTGCATTATGGTATTAGGCACAGTTAAACTTATCATGATAGAAACTAAAATTACTTGCCTATGATATAATCTGAAAAAAATTGTGAAAATTATTCAGAATAAACAAAATAATGAGTTACATTAATTATCGCTGTGTTTAAATAATTTGTAAGTTTTCAATGTTTATTGAGGGCTTTTTCTCCCCTCCTGCAATACATGATTTAGCCAAACTGCATTAAACGTTATGGCTCATGTCTCATCAGTCTGGAGATTTTATTCTACATGGTTAAAAGTAGAAGTTACCCGAAATCTGGTCAGTTTTAGCGTTTGCAATATAGTATTGAATAATGAGCCCTCCAAAAGAGTGTCCAATCAATACTGGTGGAAGCGTGAGTTTCTTGCAGATGAAATCAGCAACATCACTTGCATGCGTCTACTGCAGAATATGCAGTGAACAGGAATAAGAACAGCATTTTTAAGTATGGAAACTATAAGACACAGGCATGCACATACTAGTGAATTCCTAGTAAAAGAAGTCATTTTCCTAGCGGAAAACTACTGTACCTGGAGAGTACCAGAAACAGAAGCGCTGGGTGCATCACTTTCACCCTGATAAACCAAAGGAGTACTATAAATCAGAACCAGACATGTATAGAAAGTTAGAAACAATACAACGAAGCCAACTCAACATATCATCCAGATACATGCTATTATGTGAATGGTAAAACAACAACCAAGCCTTATCCCACTAAGTGGGGTCGGCTGTATGAAACCTAGAAAGCCATTGCGCTCGGTTTTGAGCCAAGTCAATGGTATAGATTAAGAATTCAAAAATCAGGATGAAGAAAACAAGAATTTATCTTAGTAATAATTGGGTGTTTGATGGGCATGTTTTGCAGCTTGAAGATCTGTAATTTTGTGAATATAATTATCATACTCCTTTTTTTTTTCTTAGCCATTAGATTAAACAAATCAAAATAAAAAGAAAGAAAAGATAGTGCAAAATTTTTATTTTCCTTAATTACTAAAAAGGTTTAGGACTAAGAATCCTATGTTTATTAGACCAGTGAATTGGTAAAAACTCTTCAACGAGTGAGACTTTGTCGTACTGGTCCTGTATAGGTCTTTTTTCTCACAACAATAAACTTTTAAAGTAATCCAGGGTTGCAGAGAGTAGAGAGCTTTGATTTTGATTCGCTATCTCATGACACTAGGTATTTGTTCTCTTTCATATACTTGATTAAAAGGTTGTATTTTTGTTTTTGTTTGTGTTATGAATCGAATATCATATTAATTTACATAAAGTTTACATGTTCTACCAAAGCCATCGCACTCAATTTGAGATCCAGAAATAATATTTTAAGAAATAAGTTCATATTTTTGTTTAGTAGAAGCCAATTAGGGTTTTGTTTTTTGCGCCTATAAGTTAACGGGAAGTGATTTCTGCGCACTCTTTTGTTTGGTTACACACCTTCGTTTCTATAAACCCTAACCCTAAAGCCCACAACGTGTACAGTCTTCTTGTACCCTTTCAAAACGTGTACAGTTATGTTTTCTGATTGATTTTTGGGTTAGGGTATAACACTTTTAAGAACAATTGAAAATTATTATGTATATGTTTCTTCTTCTTTTTCTTGTAATGCATGTTATTTACATGGCCTTAATGTGTATTGATTTTGTTTTTCCAGTTTCTGCTATGGATTTTTCTTCCATTGAGACTTTGACTAGGAACAATTTTGCAAAGTGGAGGCTGGACATAGAATTTGCTCTTGGAATCAGGGATCTCGACTTAACACTAAGGGAAGATGAACCTCCTAAGCCGACTGAGGATAGCTCTGATGAACAAAGAGAAAAGTATGAAAAATGGGAAAGATCTAATCGCTTGTCTATATTGATTATGAAGAGATTCATGTCTTTCCTGGAGGAATTCCTAGTTGTGACAATGCAAAACACTTCTTAGATACTGTGGAACAAAACGTCAGAGAGTCTGAAAAGGCTGAAACCGGAAACTTAATGAGTTCTTTAACAACTATGAGGTATGATGGCAACGGCAATGTTTGCGAGCACATCTTGAAGATGATTGGTATGGCCAATAAGTTGAAACATTTGGATATTCATATCCCGGATCCCTTTTTAGTTCATATCACTCTTAACTCTCTTCCGCTACAGTTTGGACAACTTAAAACCGCTTACAGTGCTCAAAAACAAAAGTGGGAGTTGGATGATTTGATATATATGTGTGTTTTGGAGGAGAAAAGACTTTGTCATGAGAAGAGAGAGGGGAAAAATCTTGTGTTCAATAGGTAAGGTAATCAATCCTTAAGAGCAAAGAAGGCTATCAAGTTCAAGTGCTTTTCTGCAAAAGTGAAGACCACAGGAAGAGGTATTGTCACTAGTATACAAACTTGGCTCAACAAAAGAAAAGGAATTGACAAGATACATACATGATGACATGAAAGTTTGAAGTTTGAATTTTGGGTGAAGTGTGTTTTGTTTTCTTATTTTTGCTAGAAATATTTGATAAGTTTTTGTTTTTCCTTTCCAAACTTTACGTGTTTTTTTTTTTTTTGAAGTAAACGATACTATCTACACTAAAGGGGAGGGGATGGGCTTAGCCTCACAATGGACTAGCAATAATATGGTTTAAAATCGCCTTTGGCGAGATTCGAACTTAAGACCTCTCACTTATAAGTGAAGAGGAATACCACTAAACCGTAATACTAAGTGGTCCAAATGTTACGTGTTTACTCATTGCTTTTTCCTTAACTTTTGGAATTAAAACTTGACTCAAAATTACCACATGCTGATGCTAGTAGTGTCGATGAAGAACATTTTTTTACCAAACCCCTAACAAAAGTTAGGGCTGTAAACCCATAAATCATAATTCACCAAAAGAAAGAAACTCTATCCCTTTATTGTGGTAAGTGTTCCTATAAAATACCAGTCATCTATAATCCAAAATTCAATACAACAACAAAAATGTCAGCATATACGAATCCATGGAATCCAATTCTTACACACTACTCTGATCAAATAAACATTCAAGTTATGGAATTGACAACAACAAATGAGACATAAAATCAGATAGGAAAAAAAATGGCAATTAATCAACAGAGCGGAGCATAAAAATGGAAGGAACTGACCTGACCCAACAAGCTAACTGCATAGCAATCATACCCAAAAGCCGAAAAGAAAGGGAGCCAGTGCTCAGCCCAGCACCAAGCAGCGTGGTAGCTTCCATGGACGAAAACAAGAGGTGGGTTTTCACTTGGTCTCTGTTTTTCCTCGCCTGATTGTTTTTCTTCAACTCTTTTGTGCACGATTACCTCCATGTTCAGTCCGGAGGGGAGCCGGTGGAAAAGACGGGATTGTTCCTGTTTGAGCTGGTAAGGGACTCGCATTCTGTGAGCTTCATGGAGGGCGGCCCTGGGCTTTATGGTAACCCTCCCAGAAGAGAGGTTGGGATGAAGTTGAAAGATGGTGCGGAGGGAGAGGACGGCAGCCATTCACGTGAAACTGATCTCGCCCCTTCCCCTTCGAGAGACTGACCTTTCATCTGGGACGAGACAGCAGCCATATCCCAAACTAATAATGAACCGCCAGAGTTAAAAATTAAGCATATTTTTTATTTATTTAAAGAACTAGTTTGTGGTTTTTAAATTCACATAGTTATTTTAGCATTTTTTGAGCATTATCGTGTGATCCATCAGCACTAACAATCAAACTCAGAACGTATGATTGAGCAGTTTGCCCCTAGCCACAAGCCCCCTTAGTCATCATCGTGACTCACAAAGGCATTCAACCTCTCCTAACTATCATCGTGTGATTCACCATTTGGTATGCAACTCATGGCTGGCTAAGAGCATCCCCAATGGGGCTTTATCCTCCTTGAGGCTACCACATTTATAGCTCTAATGAAAATTTGCATCTCCAATGGGCCGGAAAATGAGGCTACATCCATCACAAGGGCTAGCAACTTCAATCATAAGGTAGCAACAAGTTAAACTACATCTAGCCCCAAAAAGTAGTGGGACCACACCAAATTGAGGGCCCAGTCTTGGTTTTTGTTTTTGTTTTTTTGGTTTAGAAATAGGTGGGCCCCATTTTTAATTTCAAAACATGATTTTAAGGGTTTATTTTTCAACCGTTTAGGATTTTAAGAGTTTATTTTCAACTGTTTGTTTGATTAAAAAAAAACATATACAAGCAGACTATTTTTTGTGTTATTGATTAGAAAAAAATGTTGTGCTTCGTGTTTAATTTTCTAGAATGAAAAATTCATTAAAAAAAATGATGAAATTTAACATTGGTAATTTAGAGACCTAAACCGAAAATATAAACAAATAATAAAACTAAATTATGATAAGATAATTCAATCCAATGATTGTTATGAAATGAAAATCCTGTTTGATTTCGGAGAATGTGTCAATCAAAGAAATGAACCAATGGTTGTTATGAAATGAAATCTTATCTTGTTTGATTTCATAAAAATAAACCAACAAATGAGATTGAGATAAGATAATCAAAACCAATGATTATTATGAAACGAAATCTTATCTTGTCTAATTTTGTAGAAACAAACCAACGGATGAGATTGAGATAAGAGAATCTACAATGGTGCATAAGTGATGAAATCTAACTTTGACAGACTTTGAATATTTTTAGGTTAAAAAGTTCATAAATTAAAATTTAAGATAACACATCTAAAAATCAAGTTTAGAGAAGTTAAAACAATAATAAATTTACCGCGTAATCAAATTATTGCATAATAAAATATATAGCCCCATATACAACCCGAAATATATATAGCCCCTTATTGGGAGAGATTCCTTTTTAGAGTCCCAACGATTCTTCGAAGCTCTAAATTTTCACCACTTTTCTATCCTCATATACAGCCCCTCGTTGAGGATGCTCTAAGAAAGCATTCCCTGCAGCCCGCTTGTACTGCATTTGTTTTTACCTTTCCGAGTGGACCAAACAAAGGAAGAAAAATGACAGTCCATATATTGAACAGGTCCTTCGTTCCTCAAAGCTACCATAAAATACAAAACATATTGAACAGGTTCTGATAAAATGAAATTCCAGTTTTAATTAAATCAACCAGCAATTTAACTAACTATAATCTTATTGGCGGGTGTGGCTTCAGTGCTACGTAACATCTAGAAAAAAAAGTGAGAATTTCATTCACCAAGCAAGAGGAAAGCAAATTACAAAAGCTCCAGCCTCTCCTATGAAAATGGAGGAATAGAGTTTGCAACCTAAAATTTATTCGAATTGTGTGCCATAAATAATACAATAATCCAATGTTATTCACCAAAGAGTCTGCATATTCACAATAGACACATCCAGTGCTCCTTTTTCTTCCCCCCTTACCCCTTTTCTGAAACACACGTCAAGAACATGAATGCGGGTGCTCACAAATGCGCACGGAGAAGTTAGCTGCCTGTTCATTTTTCACTGTGCTCGTTAAGCCATGAAATGATGTCGCTAAAAACTCGATTTATCATTTCATCTGACTCACCCTCCAGAAGGGAATGACATGCATCCATGTAAAGGATGAGCTTCTTGTCGGAACTGCTTGCTTTCTCATACAGGGCCTTACTTACAGATGGATCAGTTACAATATCAGCCTCTCCATGCAGGATTAATAATGGAAGAGAGACCTGTTATGAGATTTAATATAAGTGACCCAATAAAGTTAGAATTCTATATGCTACTGCTGCTAAATTATACTGAAATCAACTGAACTTTTCGGGTAAAACATAATATCTGAAATTTCAAATAAATTTGTGTATTTGTTGAAAAGACAGAGTCAACTAACACCGTTGTCCAGTCCCCAGCACCGTCCCAAAAGGATAAGAAACTACCAACTTTCGGACAGTTTTGTGTTTAACTAACATATATTGAATCTACTGGAAATTTCATAAAGATGTATGGGGCTTTGTTGACAGAAAGATACTAGCATAGGTTTACTGGCTGTGAAGGTCCTAAGTAGTACATCTTGGTTCTAGAGTTAAATAGGGGTCTACAAGCAGGACTCAGGTCGGTTCTGAGTGCAATACCACCGATTTTCATTGGTCTAAAAGAAATGAAGCCCAACCAGAACCTCACTAAGCAAAAGCTGAACCAAATAGGGTCATGTCAAGCTGGATACAGAAGAATGGTTTCTAAGAAAACACATCACCAACGGTCCATGGAAATGTGGTGTATTTGTCTTGTGCTACTTCGTATCACAAATCACGATCTACAAGAGCTGTAGGTAATTTATGAAAATATTAAAGTCCTTTTTTATTTCTTCTTTGAATTTGTAATCCAGTCAAAATGTACTGAGTTAAAGTTACTTCAAATTCAGATCCAACCAAACATCCGTGGATTAAGCTTAATAAGAATTACCACCTAGTTATGCAGCAATAGGCGTCATTTATAAAGGGAAAAGGTTCACACTGAACAGACTGGATAGAACTTGATGCTATCAAAGAATATTAAAATGGTGATTAAGTTGATTTAGAAATTAACTGTAATAAAAGAGGAGTCATGGATTAGCATACTTCTTCCAATCGGCGTTCTATCTCTTCGGTAGTTCGGAGCATTTCTACAGCAGTCTGCAGGCGTGGTTTATCCTTGTAGGCAATAACATTATAGGCTGTCTGCATTCAGGATAATGAACAACTTGTCAGCCACAGGTTACCACCCATCTTATGAACATCAGATGATTCAGACCTTCCATATTTTTAATTTTTTTACTGCTTGAAATTATTCATCAAAGAAAAGACTAACCATTTCTCTTTTCTTCAAGTCTTTAAATGCTGCCTCAGCCAGATTCTTTTGCGGAACCAATTTTTGCTTTGGAAGGAACTTAGCCACACCAATCAGGATTTGTGTTAGTATCCATGGTGGAACCATGTCCTCTGAAATCTACAAAAACAACAAACAAAATGGAGAATGTACACCATTTAAGTAAAAGAAGGTGAAAACCAAAGAAAAACATTGCTCCTAATGCTAACACAATTAAGTTATGGAATTTACCTTGCACATCGGTGCAACTAGTATTGCGCCATTCCATGCACTAGGTTGTTTTAGGTGAGCCTTCAGTGCTACAGCTCCACCCAAGGACTGTCCAAAGAGAAAGGTTGGGAGCGCACATAACTCGGGCTGCTCTGCGGTCCAAACCAAAGTATGTATATATTAACAATTGAAATGAAGATGCCGTTTTGTATATTTCTTGTTTGAATAGACAGACCAGACATTATATACAGCATAATAAATTGTGTACAGATCCTTTAGTCTCTATCACTTGATTGTTGGATGGGAAATAAAGCAAAGGATCTATCACCAGCCAAGGAGTTCAATTCCCTATTTCAGATGCAAAGTACAAAAGAATAAGTAGCTGAGAAGAGTTACAGTAATTCAGAAGAAATTTTTTCCCTGAATTCGTTTCTTTTCACATCACTGCTATTCTTGTGGGCTGAATGAGGGCATGAGAGAGCAAATTGATTTTTCGTATCACTTTTCAAAAGGAAATGTTATGTTAACTTGACATAAAATTTGCACTCATTGTATTTGTTATCAACCATTAAAAGTCAAATGAAGTAGTTGAGAAATTTTCACTTGCTGCAACCCTCTCTACTCCCAACATCTCTGCAAAAGGGAGCATTTTTTATTATAGATGCTCTCCTATCAAATTCTCTGCAACTGTGCCTTTTTATACTAGTAAATGATCACAATACTACCCCGAATATTGGTCAAGGCAGCGTGGTAAGGTTGACAAGATGCGTACAGGCTACAAATACCAAGTACCAAGGGATTTATGCTAGATTAGAAAGAAATGCACTATGAAATATTAGATAGATTGAAATGCTAGACGCAATGCATGAGGCATTTATAATTGACTACTTGAAATGAGTCGTTTCAAAATCCTTTGTGTAGTGGCTTTGTAATGGCCATGTACTGCAGTTTCAATCCCTCTATCTAATGCTTTCTAGTGCATTTCTTACTAATGTATCCCAATCCCTTAGTACTTGGAAATCTCTCGCCCAAACACACCATTAGAGTTCATCTGACACTCGGATTTTCAGGTTCATACTTCTCAGTTCCAAACGCAGTGCAGATTTGAAGGACCAAAATGGTACGACAATTTCTCACATTAGAAAGTTCAAACAAGAAAGTTAATAACTTATTCAGCACACCTTTGACATTCAAGAAATGCTCAGTGACATCATCTACAAGTCTGTCAAAGCTGGGAATATGGCCATGTAGACCTTCTGAGAGACCAAAGCCAGGGTAATCCATTGCAAAAACTCCGTAACCATTTGATGCCAACTTCCTCGCAATTCCTGCAGATACCATGAAATGACTATGTTCCACAAAGAAGCATGTTAAACACAGAAATTTGGTCAGCAAATACTCTTATCACATGTTACATGCCTTCAAAGAAAAAAGTGCAAGTATCCCCATAGCCATGACAGTAACACACTACTGCTTTGGGACGAGATGTCGCTGGAAGCCAACTCTTGCAGAATATCTTCAATCCCCTGGAGTTCACCTCATATGACTACACAATAGAATATGATGTGATCATCTTCATAAGAAAAGTCGAGAGCAGAAACTTTGGAAATCTAAAGAGGGAGGCCCAATGCATTTGAATAACGTATCCTAGCATGATACATGATCTCTTAAACTTAATTATAGGTAAGCACGGAAACTTGAAATGACATATGAACAAATGAAATAAAAATGCAAGTTGATTACCATCATAAAAGAGTTATTACCTCCTCCATTTTCAATCCATCAGTCGGTGTCTGCAAATTAACCAAAAAGTAAGAAAATAAACATCACTAAGAAAATCTTCCAAGCATGTATTACAAAATGTCTGCAATGTCACCCTAACAATTACATAACATCCTGAACTCGAAATACCATTTAAAAAACATGACCAAAAAAACCAAAGCAAAATAGTATAAATAGCAAGTTTCAGTATCGGTTCGCGCTGCAGTGTGTACTGCAAGACTGAACTAAAAATCAAACTCAGGGACAAATTTTTTAAGCAGCAGTAATTATGTCAATGTAAAGAAAACAAATTTACGTTGAAAAATAGTTCACCCGTTCCTCCCAACCACTTATTGTCATTAACCCATTTAAAAGTTTCAGCGTAAATCATCATCAACCCACCACAAAACCCAATTACACTCTCTCAAATCACAACTTGCACGAATTTTTTGAGCCATATTCTAATCTAACCTAAACTACGCAGAATTCGACGTTGCGTGTAGGGCATTCACACTGCACTAGCGAACTTGGCTACGCTCATGTCTGTACAACTCAATCTAACTAAAACAGCCCCAAAAAAATAAAACAAAAAGTTCACTTTACCAATACCATAAATAGACAGACAAAGAAAAACAGCCGAATGGATTAAAGAAACATAATACCTTGAATAGAATGTGGTCAATCCCAAGCTGAATTTTCTTGAAGGCCTCACGAGCCCGCCTTCTGGCAGGAGCTTCATCCATGTTTGCATCCAGAAGCTTCTGCAGTTTCTCGTCGACGCCTGGCAGCTGCCTCTTCTTGGGCGCCATTGCTGCTGCCTCCGTGCTCTTCCTCCTCTTTGTAACTCGGAAACAAAAGCTGACCGCCCTCAGCTCTGAAACGTTTCGAACGTTTCTTGTAAGAGTTGGAAACGTGAGCAACCAAATGAGATATGAATTGGAGCAGGAAGGAAGGAATCTCAATTGTTCCGGAAAGGGAGAAAAGGGTGGCGACCGTATGGCTAGCGGAGTTTCAACGCCATCTGGGATTCTGTCCAAAATTAATGATTAATAATTAGTACAAGTAAATGAAGGGCCCGGAAAGGAGGAAGCAAATAGGAATATTGACCATGGAAAATTAAAATAATTAAAAATAAACGTCACTTAATACACAATCTAATGATATTCTTTTTTATTTTTAAGTAAGAGGTCTTAGCGATTCTCATCAATGAAGAATTTGAACTATATTATTTTTAGTTCATTATGATAGTATAAATAATAGCGTTTGTTCCAGGAAAAAAAAAAAGATTAGAGATTAAAGGGGCTTTCTTAAACTGAGACTCGATGTGGACTCTCTATTACCTCATAGTTTAACGTCAATTTTCGTGTCACTATAGTAAAACATTGTGGCAAAAACATGAACTGACGAGGAGTCCATAAAATGTCCCACTTTTGAGAGAATCCCCTCGACATTACTCTTAAAAGTAATATACACTTACTATATTTTTCAACCATATTTGTATCAGCTTGTTAATAAAAATAGAGTCCATCAACACATATGGATCTCAAAATGATATAAAAGTGGTATGAAAAATGTGATAAGAGTAGCATATTTTTGTTTATTAATTAATTTAAAGAGCAAAGGTTGAATGCAATGTTGGAGACGTGATCTAATTAGAGAGAAACGTTTTAATGGATTCGAAACACAATTTGATACACCATGCATTAACACTTGGGTTAAAAAGCTTATCGATATTTCTCTTCACATATAAGTGAAATGTTTTAGATTCAATTTTCGTCAAAAACGAGTTTGAACCATATTATTACTAGCCTATTGTGAACCCATTGTAAGGTTAAACCTACCTCTTCTTTCTTAATGTAAATAATACCGGTTATTAAAAAAATAAAACTTATCACAATTATATTATGACACGCAATAAAAAGAAAAAGGAAATTGGTCGATTTATTGGTGAGAAGGTTTTGGCACGCACGCAACTTTGGGTTGAAAGTTCAAGTGTTGAACGACAACGATCTGATACATTCACCGTTTCCAATTACTGGAGTTTCATTTTCAAATCCTTACAAGTCAAAGAGATGCTTTAGTTTATTGCTTTTAAGATCGTCATCATGGGTCAAGTACAAAACTAACGACCAACCAGTTTAGTATGGAACGAGAATTGTTATATTACATATTATAATACAAGTGGACAGAAGTTTTTTAAGTAACAATCAGCTTGTATCATGTGGTATGCTGGCTCGTATTTTGAGTATATTTTTTTTGTGTATGAAAAATAATTTGCATGAAAGTAATAAATCATCATTATAACATTCCATAATAATAATACAATATTATGTGTACCAAATTTTATATGTCATTGTACTGTATGTGATATGGCATCATTACTTCCAACTAAATTTTCACCATTAACTTAAAATTGCATACAAATGCTTACATCAAACTTTGTTAGCTACGTCACTTAGTACTATGATCTAGTGATATTTCTATTTATTTTTAAGTGAGATGTCTTATATTCGATTCGCGTCAAATGAGAATTTAAACCATATTATTGCTAGCTCATTGTGAGGTTTAACCCACTCTCATACCCTTCTATTGTAGATGATATTGTTTGTTAAAAAAAAAAAAAAAAAAAAAAAAAAAAAAAAAAAAAGGGTTTTTGCCATCTCAACCTTGAAATATAGTCTATTGGTACTATGGTCTAATTATATTCTTCTTCACGTGTAAATGAGAAGTCTTAGATTTTAATTATTGCCAAAGCTGAATTTGAACCACATTTTTGCTAGATCATTATGAAGCTTAATCACTCTCTCACCCTCTTAACGTAGACATTATTGAAACTTCATTTATCTGACAAGATGAAGGAGGTTATTGAGATTGAGAAAATAACGGTTGAGACCGCTCAATCTTCTGATTATTCTACCACCGCGCGACTAATAATCTATTTAGGGCAAAAATAAATTGTGCTTTTCTTTGTAAACAAAAATAAATCGTCGTTGCACCGGGAAAAGAAAACAAATGCACGCGGATTCGCAGCTGTGATCGGGTAGACAATTTAAAGATAAAGAGAAACAAATTCACGCGGATTCAGATAAAACAAAGTTCAGAAACAAATCACGTGGATGAAATGATGTCGTATCACCTTCGCCACCACTGTTACTTCACCACTATAAAATGAATCCAATATGCCCTCACTACCCACCCTCCTTCCTTCCGCCACTGCACCTCCCTCCCTCGCCTTCTTCCTCCGGAGGATTCCCGCCAGGTATCTCTCTCTCTCTCGCCTTCTTCCTTCCTTCCTAGTGGTTGTTTCAGATCTGGAGCTTTGAATTTTTAGCGGTTATTATTTTCCTAATTTTAGTCAATAACCCACAAACTGATCCGACCCCAAATGTTGGTTGGAATTTTGTTTTTGTTTTTTTTTTTTCCTGAAATATATCTTTTGTAATTTATGGAAGACTGAAGAATTATGTGGTCGAATATTGTTTTGTAAAATCGGGTTGAGCTGTATTTACTATTCGCAAAACCAATTTTAAACCCCTGATTCTGATGCGCTTTTGGGCGACTTCCGACGATATCGAAGCCGTCTCAGCTTGGGTTTTTTTTATGCGAACAATTACGGCCTTTTGGGGTGTTTTGTTCTCGAATTGGTGTATGTAACGGAGGCAATCTCCGTTTTCGCAGAGGTGTGATATATTAGATGTGAAATTTTCTATCTTCCTGTTTGGTTGCCTAGACAGTCCAAGAAAGTAGAGAATGATCAATCAAACAATTTAGAGGGGGGATAAAGTTTCTGGGATTGATTTTGTTCTGTGTTTGTTTCTGATTTAGTAAACTTAATCAAATTATTAGCTCGTTTCTACAGAACATATGTGTGCGTGTGACTTTGATTAATAATTTGGGTAACTTTTGTTTTCCAATTAAATTGAGGTTCAGTGTGTAAGATGAACAATTTTAAGGTTTTCGTTGGATCTGGAAGATTGATGGGAAAGTTTATCTGATTCGTGTTTTTCTTTGGTGGTGCTGTGTTGTTATGGACAGGCGTTCTTTTGTGGAACAGGAACGGTTTCGAAAATGAACCATTTCAATGTTCAGCAGCAGAACGCCTCTTTCGTGGGCTGTGAAGGCATCAGAGGTTCCGACTTGATGTTTGACACCAAGGAGCCTCTGGTTTGCCCCAAGCCCAGGCGAGTTGGGATTTTGTCTAACAACCCCATTAGGCCCGTGCGATGGCAGATGAGGTACTTTTACTTCTCCAATGTTGTCCCTTCCACCTTATGTTGGTTATTATGCTTTATTTATAGGTGATAACATGTATTTTCTCTTCTTTTCAATTTGCAGTCATCAACCCGAGTTATGCGACTCAAAAGCTGGGGCAGAGCTTCTGGACCTTATTCTCAGGAAGGTAAAATTGTTATTTCTTTTCCTTATAATTAATTTGGTTTCTATATAAATGATGATCTGGATTCGGTTAATACGCATAAATGATTAGGTGATGTTTTTTTTTTCTTCCAAATTACTGCAACCATGGTGATGTTATTGCTTTGTACTCGATGTTATGATATTATGATTGACTAACATGTTGGTATCTACAGGAGGGTTATGGGTTGGAGCAATCATCCAATGAGGTTGCCTTATCGCCCCCATATTTTTGCGTTTCTCCTCCCAGTAGGGCTGCTAACCCATTAATTCAAGATGCACGATTTGGAGATGAGAAGACCATTCCTGTTTCGGCATTGCCTGTTCCATCTCCATCAACTTTATCGTCGCCACGCAAAGCAGGTTGTGTGAGAATGAAGTATGGGCTTAAACCTGCTGCAGTTAGAGTAGAGGGATTTGATTGTCTCAATAGGGATCGCCAAAACTCCCGCATCCCAGCATTTGCCTAAACTTCATCAAAGTAAGTGTACATATAAGAAGGAAAGCTAAAGCCACCATAGCTCACAAGTACAGCGGACTTAGCAAGAAGAGCGAATTTTGACGATTTTTTGGAAGATGTACTAGTACTGTATATAGCGTTTGTTGTCGTCGGTGATATCTAAGTTGCTAATATCTACAAGTAGCGTGATGGAACATCACGAAAGAATGTCAAACTGTCAAGCCTTGTGTTCGGGGAAAGTGTTTGTACATGTTTAAAGCCTTTTGCTCTGTTGTAATATTAAGATGGGTCTTGATTTTTCTGGTAATCACCAGGAAGAGTCTGTATAAAAACTTATCGGTGATATGGATTGGTGTATTCATCTGTAAATGTGTTTTGGTCATTTTTTTGGAGATAAATGGGTTCTGGTTATTTGTCAGTTACGCGTCTTGGTCTTGCCCTTATATCGATCCTCTTATTTTTATTTTTCGAACTGAGATATCTATGAATTGGAATCCTAATGCATACAGACACAAATGGTCCAATAGGAGCAAGAATTTACAAGAATATTTCATTTCTGAGCAGAAGAATTGTTTTCAAGTGTTCGATCCAATTCCCATAGAACCTACCACTAAAATACTCCTAGAGAGGGATAGGGCTAAGCGGAGCGAAAAGGATTTTTTTTATGAGATGAGAAATGAAAACATAAGTATGTATCTCTAAAAAATGTACACATCTATACAATAGGATCTTTTTTTTTATTGTATTCGGCTCAATCCTTTTAGTAAAAGATTGGGCGGAGTTTAATTTCAATTCTATTAACACGAGAAATGAATAGATAGGTTAGACATTTGTCACACCAATATAGTGTGAGCTAAAAGCTATATGATACTTCAAATTTTTTTAATGCAACGATATATTTACGCTATAAAAGTGAAGGAATAAATTAGTTGTGAACTCGCTGATAGACACGTAACTATGACATTTGTTACCCTAGTATTTATATTTGCTAGTGGTTCATTCAAATTATTTGGAGCTAAATTACCATACTTTTGTAATTTACAAGTATTAAGATGCGTCTTGGTAAAAAGTTGAATTTGACAAGGTCTTATTCATTATGTTTTAGTCTTCTATTCAAGTTGGCTTTATCTATTTAATTAATTATTATTTTATTTTTGGGTTGAAGGCCAATTGGTGTGATTTGTATTTATTTGGACCAACAGCTGGTGCGCTTATGTGAGTTGTTTTCAACTTTACAAAGAAGGGCTTTCAACTTCACACAAAGATAAACTACGAATTACATTTTCCAGCTCGATTCCAAGCGGTGGGAATTTCTTTTTATTAGAATCATCATGACTCTTAGCTAAAACTAGGGTCACTGGTGAGCTAGCATGGGATCATTGATTGCTTTTGATTTCAACAATTTTAAAAAACTTCGTGTATAGTTGTTTTTGTATTGTATTGAATCCTATAAATAAATAAGCAAATTAAACTACAACCTTCTCCTCTTACTGCTATCATATTTGTCTTTATATTTCTCTCTTTTTGTATGCTTGATGAAATACCTTAGTTGACAAGCATTGTCAGTCTTTAACATTATTACACAAGATGCATGCATCGACAAGCCTTTACAAATAATACTAGTCGTCGACAATATTGGCACAATATTTTGGCATATGTTGGCAGGAATTGGCAGGGTGCCTACTAGGAGCTCTACGAAATGGCCCAATGAAGCATTTTAAGTTGATATTATGACCCATATTTGAAACTTCTGGCTTTGCCACTAAGACATAATATTAATTATGCCTACTCTAGTTTTGTAATTGTTTGAATTTCAGATTGATAATTAAGTTTCATTTATTGAGTTTTTTGGAATTTAATATTTTGTTCTTTGTTCTTGATCATAGCCTAGGATTTGAGTATTGAAGTTATTTGCATATGAATTTATATCTGATCCTAAATAGATTCAATACATGCTTTGTGTATGAAAATTATGAACATATATTTTGATTTGACGGTAGACAAATATTAGTTTGTGTGGCTTCCTTGAAAATGACATGACCAAGTTGATAAGTATTTAATTTGTTTTTCACTATGAGTAATTGAATTTTTGCTTGTTTGTGTATGTTGGACTATGGATGTATAGATGGTGGGAATAGTTGAATTTAAGCCTGATTCCAATAAAATTCACATCTCTTTGAAAAATTATTAGCAAGTGTACTTAACCCCGGACTCATGCACGACAGTTCTTTTTGTTAATCGCATGGAAGTTTTTGTTAATATGATAATTCATGAGCTGACAATTGGATATTAGGTTATGACAACTAGTAGTGGAACCCACTTAGTGCTTTTTTTCTTTGGTTTCAATCATACTTTTGTTTAATCATTGTTTAATTTTTATTCTTCTTCGAAACAAATGCAATCTTTATTTCATTTAGTTAATTAATAGTGATAGGATTCAATTGTTAATCTATTATAACTGATTCGTGTAGTTGCGAGAGAATTAGTTTGAATTAATATATTATTTAGGTTAGTTTAAATACACATCACTCGCTAATATTGTCATCTCTCATTTACAAGTGAAGGATACTATAAGGCCATTATGAAATGGCTTTTCGATACTTAAAGTTAGACTTAAAGATGAATGAAAAATCAAGAGTTTAGTGTTTCTTAGCGGAGGAACGGTTACCTCTCATGGTTCAAGGGCCATGTCCTTTTATACTAGTAGGGTTGGGTATGATGTTGCCCACGATGGTGCACACGGTGGGCTCTAATTGGTATGTTTGAGAGAGAAACCAAAAAACTGTTGAAATCTAGCCTCACTAACTGATCAGTAGCATAATTTCTTTGCTTGTGGACATTGAGTAACACTACAAAAGCACCCAAACAGCGACGCAAAAGTGCTTCAGCCTTGAGCAATTAACTGCAGGAATATGAATGCATGAAGTTTTTACTGCGGCAACTTTGAAAAGAGCAGCTTATCCGTTTGTTTATCTGAACAAATGCATGTCCATACGTGTAGCTATCAATGGTGGAGGATATATACAACAAAATCGGCCGCTCAATTATGAAATATTCAAAAAGGAATTGTGGCTCTTGATAACCTGCTTTTTAGATGATTTGTGGCCATTAATTCAGCTATCTACAAACTACAAGGGGACCGTTTTACAACCTAATTAATTTCCCAACGAGTTGAAAAATTAGAAGAAAGAAAGACAAATTGAAGGAATAACTGCGTTGCATAACATTTAATTATGTTTAAACGAATTTAATTAACATAAAAAAGCCGATTGGCACATTGCATTATGAAGTAAATTATTCACGTGATTAAATCAATCTCGGTGGAAATTTTTGAATAGCAACCAAATTTCTATCATGTGTCTTGCAGCCTATTTTGTTTTCTTCAAAACTTAGGGTTTTAACCACTTAATGAGTTTGGTTACACTACCCTAAGGTCCTCGATCGAGTGGGATTCAAGCCTTTCACAATAATCTCGAGTGCTCGAGTGATCATTTTTCTAAATCTCGAAAACAGAGGTTAAAATTTTGTGATGTGTGTAAAGAGGGTTTGAGTTTGCAATTAGAAATAGTAAAATAATAAGAGTCAAAGAAAATTCTAATGGTAAAACAATAAAAAAAAAAATTGTATCTTATTTATGAATTACATTGTTGAACAATCTTCTTAAATAGCAAGATTTATATACATAATGGTATATGGGAGATATGATAAGTAATATAATCAGTAAATATAATACATTACTCGTCCAAATAAAAATAAAACACGGATCTCATTTATTCATGAGTTTCTCAACCAACACCATCTTGAATCCGATAAAACACCAAATTCGAAAACAAACGAGAGTGCCTCGAAAAAGGATAGAGAATTAAAGAAACAAATAGGCAAAGGTCTTGAAAGCCCTAATCAAATACAAACTTAAACAGACCACCGGGACCCTTGGCTAAGAGCCACAATGGTACATACAACAACAACAACATTAATTATGAAAATTGTAGAACAACTTAGAAGCCTGGAGGCTTGTAAGCGATGAAACTGATGCACTGCACTTGACGGACATTGTCGAATCCGATGATACGGATGAAGGAGTTGGGGTAGGCCTTCTTGGCCTCTTCCAGCTCCTTCAACACCTGGGAAGAGTCGGTGCATCCGAACATGGGCAGCTTCCACATTGTCCAGTACCTTCCATCATAGTATCCTGGGGACCTGTGGTTCTCACGGTACACGAATCCAGTCTATATATTTGACACAATTTTTTACAAGAGAATTAAGTTAGCAAACAATTAAGTGCGTTACCACGTCAAATCATTAATTTAACAAACTACAGTATATAAGGTTAGAAATTATTAACCTCCAACTCAAATTCCAAGCAGGGAACCCAGTTCTTGCGGAGGAGGTAGTCAACTTCCTTGGCCAAGGACTCGGTAGAAAGGGGAGGAAGGTAAGAGAGGGTCTCGAACTTCTTCAGTCCGAGTGGAGGCCACACCTGTAATCATCAAAATATTTGATAAACTGAATTTGTACTTCGGTAAGTACCTTTTGTTTTGCCAAAAAACAAGACAAGATACTAGTATTATTTCGGCCAAATTATACAAAATAATACATATAAGTACCTTAGAAATAAAAAATAATTTGCAAAGAATCTGACCCGAAAGTATATATACATATATATTTGCAAACATATTTATTTGTTTGATATGTTAAATTATCAAACTCCTAATAATAATTTACTTACAGGTTGATAGATGATGTAGTAACTTTGTACTAACTAATTTTTTAGGAGCGAAAGCGAAACAATAGAACTTTGTACTAATTAATTATGAAATGTATTTGATTAGTAGTTTTTCAATTTAATTAAATGTATTAACATATTTTTAAGGGATTAGTAATTTATTAGTATCGATTAATTCTTACCTGCATGCATTGCACTCTTCCTCCATTGCTTGCAATAGAGGTAATGTCATTGCTTTTTCTGGTGACAGGGAAAGCTGAGGAGGACTTGAGGCCGGTGAATGGAGCAACCATTCTGGCTTGAGAGGGGGCTGGGCGGTCGGCGGAAACTGTAGCCACGGTACCGGAGGAAATCATTGAGGAAGCCATTGCTCTCTC
This sequence comes from Pyrus communis, assembly GCF_041283825.1. NCBI lineage: Eukaryota > Viridiplantae > Streptophyta > Magnoliopsida > Rosales > Rosaceae > Pyrus > Pyrus communis. The sequence goes on along the minus strand of NC_142581.1, from coordinate 25,416,819 downwards.
TCTCTGCTTTCTCTTCTTTGCTTGAGTGCTTTACTTCTTTTGGTTGAGATACGCAGCTCCTATTCTGCCTATATATAGTGCTCTGGCTACCCATGTCCTATCCTACGGTCCTGATCCCATGAACATTTTACCAGCAAACACGGGCCGTTGGATGATGTACCTGATGACATTACAGCATAGAGACCACATGATGCAGAGGAACAATTTGAAAGCTAGCCTTATCACTAGGCACCACTATGACCTTGCCACGTGGAATGAGCTCCATTATCTTATCTAATCCAAGGGAGAAGGTGAATGTGTGATGGTGGTTGGCCTCTTGATATGGTCAGTCTCTTCCCTGCTGTCGTTTTCGCACCATGCACCCTCATCCTAGTATATTGGCTTTATTTCTGCACCCCTTTCTTCCTTTCGAAATATTTACATGCAGACGTAGGTAAATTTTCACTTGTTACAGCAGAGCAGACGGCCTTTCGCTCAAGTGTTTCTTCAGCAATGGAACAAACAAGTTGTGTATTTTAGGTCGTATTAGAACCACGGTGGTTTAGGCTAGCTAAGGTCTTTGAACATAACCTCATGATTTCTAATAATGGTTACGCTAAGGTTTATTAGGGTGTAAATGAAGAAATTGATTATGTATGTAATTCTTTACTTTGGAAGGTGATTATGTAAAGTTTGTCAAGATTTAGAAGGTCAAGTCAACGGTTCATTATTAATTATATTGATATTGTCTCAATTTAACCACTTGCATAACTTAACATATTTTGAATTTTATCCTAAAATGTCTCAAGTGAAACCACATTTAGTACCATTTATCCAATGTGAGATTTTTCAACACTCCCCATCACGTGTGCAACCAATTCTACTTTGAGAACCTCCTCTTTTTCTTTTTCTTTTTCTCAAGTAGCAAAAGATTGTTCGCCAGCTTAGGATCTTCTTCACATTTGAAGGGGAACCCGCTTTGATACCATGTCAACATTTCAGAGTCAAGCCAACTATCGACTACCACACTAACTATCTCAACTTAACCACCTGATCGCCCAACAAGTGTTGAATTTTATCACAAAATGTCTCTTTGCAATAAGGAGCAGAACCATTAAAATTTATCCTATTAAGTTTCCGATGTGGAATGGCATTCTTCAACAAAGTTGTGGTCTTAAATTGTTGTATTTTGTTGTTTTTTTAAGACAAAAATTATTTATCACCGTCATTATTGTGGGAAACAAATTTCCCACAAACGTAAAATTACTCCGATGTCTCTGCAACCAAGATATGAACGACAGTTAAGACCTTGTCACACAGGTGTGGTATGAACTAAAGGCAATCTGATTGCTAAGTTAGACTAAACAGGGGAAGATGAATCACAAGCTATGAGTTTCTTTGCTAAAGAATAGTTGCATTTTCATGGGAATGAACATGTCTTTATATAGTGGCAGACATAAGATTGTTGATGATTCATTAGGGTACATGCGGCGTTCCCTAAGTAGTTGGTTTGAACTCGGTGTTGTTTTGCCCATTTAGGAAACAATTGATTAAAGAGACACGCGATAAGAGAAACCAATCAAGAAGTTTAGGGAAGGCCCTTAACACTTCCGAATTCATGCCCATTTAGTGAACAATTGATTAGAAAGACACATGATGAAAGAAACCAATCAAGAAGTTTAGGGAAAGCCCTTAACACCATCCGAATTCATGGTCTATGTCCGGGTGACGATTATAGGGATCGCTATCTCTCACTGATCCAGCTGGTCTTCCTGTATTAGGCCATGCTGGGCCAATCTCACTTGCGAGCCCTTCTAGACTCGTGGATACCTCTTGGCCTTTTACTAAGCTCGCTGAGGCCACCAACTCTGACATGGTCCAACACCTTGGTTTATAGGACTCCATCATGTGAGCGAACTACAAGGCTACAATGAGGATGTGGTTGGAAAACGTTTCCTTCGACGTTTTCAAGAACTCTGAAAAATTAAAGGAGGATGTAAGTTTTTGTATTTAGATGCCGTTAATACAGTGTCGATTGAAAAATACCAATTTGTAGATGTAAATTTTCGCTTTCTTCTTTTTGGACGAAAATGCACTTGCAAAACAATTAACACCTTAGGTCAAGGCCAAGAGCCTCACACGCCCACGATGAATGGGATGAGCCTTTGGCCGAAGAACCTCCAATGACAAAGTTAAAATTTGAGGGAAAAGTGTTTAAGAGAAATTTGGAGAATTTAGCAAGAGAGTTGGGATTAGATTTTTGGAGAAATGAGGTGGTATTTATAGGGGTGTGGCCGGCCCCTATTTGGAGAAAAGGGGTCCAGCCACTTATGGTGGTTTTTGGATGTAATTGTAAGATATTATGTTAAAATAATATCTTGCAATCAATTAGGAATTAATTGGAAAATTAATTAATTAATTAAACAATTAATCAATTAATTTAGGTAATTAATCATATTTTGAATGAATAATTGAAGGTTAGCTTGTGGGAGGATTTGATGAAGATGAATGAAATAGGTTTTGAATAAATATCTATTTTGATCACTTTTGATCTTGATTGAGTCGTGATTATCCGCTGCTTGCATGTAGGAGTTTCAATGTGCCTCAAGGATAATTTTGTCTTTTTACACCCAAAAATCCACATATCACCTTCATATTTTTCTCAATTATACATCAATATAATGGTATTAATATGATGTTGATATTCGAATATAATATCTTCGTTCATGTTGCTCCGTGCATTACAGAAACTGCTCTAGAGCGAATCAACGTTACTTGGCGATCCATTTGACAAGGAAAAGAATCAAAGTTCCAACTTTGAAATTGAGAAAGCCTACCTCTTAGATTTGGACAACACTTGCTCAACAAGAATTAAACATTGGGCCACTTCTATTACTAGACCTCTTATTTGTAATCGGCTCAATATGGTAGGGCTTCTCATAGAAATACAGGATCCAATACGAGAGATTCTACAAGTGCCATACCTTAAACTTTGAGAACTATAAATTTTCTTGGGCCTTCACTAATAGGTTTTAGGTGAGGGATGTTTTTTTCCGTTCTTTTCTAGTTTGATTCGTGAAGTTTGTTCTCACAAATATTAACAGTTGTTAAGGACTACATAATTAAGTATACACACAACTCCGTGACATTAGGGTAGCGGTTCTCTATTCGCCTTCTCAGTTCGTAATTATTTCAAATATAAATCCATGCTATAAACACAAAATATCTAACAAGATAATCTTTCATATGCAAAATAGGCTAACAACTGTCAAATTTGAATCGCACACATCGACTATAATTTACTAAGATGGTTCAAGACGTAACAGGATCGTCTTAAATCATCATTGGAACTAGGTGCTCATGAAAAACATTGTTATGCTTCTAAAGTAGTTATTTTATTGTATTTTGGGGACTAGCCACCACAAAATGTTACTAGATTACATCACACCAGTTAAGTATTTATTTTGTTGTATTTATAAGTATATGCTTGTTCGTACGTACTTTCCAACATTCTCCATCAATGATGGCAATACTTATCTGGGATTGGAGAACAAGTAGATATCCCCTATGCTATCAAAACCCAGGTTCCAACTATTACCTGTCAATGTCATGAATTATATATAATATTATATACAATGGTGTGTTATCTGCTAAGCTTATGGGGCTTATCTTTAATTTAATATAAATCTCCGTTGATTATTTCTCTTTTATTCTTCCATTAAATATGTTCTTGATTAGGGCTGGTTTCCTACTACAAGAAACAAACAAATTTATGAAATCCTCCATATAGGGTGGATCTGTGATACCATTGTTTTTATACAATTTTTGGCACATGTTTTAGTAAAGCCAATTTCATAATGTATTTCAAGGATCCGAACTATTTATCTTTTAGGTCTTTCTTACAAAAGATCATCCAAATCTGAAACCATATGATCATTGGATTAAGGATTTAGGGTTTCTTTATAGAACTGTATTTCTTCATTTTCTTCACTATAAATGAATGTTTGAGTTGTTTTGGATTAACTAAGTTGTGGCAAGGATGATTTATGAATGAGATTCTAAAAGATAGATGGTTCAGATCGTTGAAATGCATTAGGAAGTGGACTCCACAAAAACATGTGTAAAAAATTAGTGTCGCGCGCGCATATATATATATATATATATATATATATAGATGTAGATGTAACATGGTTGTCAACAAACTTCTGCATACAAATGAAGGTGGGAAGAACTGTTGTTGATTAAATTAATAAACAGGATTATGTTTATCATGCATGCACTCAAAACTCTTGCAAAGGAAGCGTGTGGAGACCACCATTGTCCTTGATCAGCCAGCCCAGCCATAGCCAATCCTCAACTGATCAGCATCAACGATTTGAACTAATGGTCCAACAAGGATGATTAAGACTTATTTCGGATCAGTGCAAAACACATCCCCCAATTGGCCGATTAGATGGGGTTGACTCTCTAAACCTCATAATTAAGCTCCAGATTGATAACATAGTTTATAATTATATACATATATTATATGGAATGGACTTGGTTTCGAGGAAACCTATGTTTAGGAACTAGCCAATGGCAGCAGAACACAGCTTGCTGCATTCTGCATCACTCGCCATTGTTAAATAATAGGAGTGGTGTGAGTAATGATGTAGGTACGATTGTCTTTAGCATACGTGTGCAACCTACATTGTGTTAGACATTGCTTGCACCAAAGTTTTGGAGAAGGATATTGTTAATAATTTGGGAAGTAATTAGCTAAATGTAAATTATTGTTAATCGTACGCATTAGGTTGAGAATTTGGCTTAATATATACCATCGTTTTCCACTGCGAGGACTCAGTTAATTGTATATGTAAAATTTTTTCATGCACTCACCACTCATGAGTATTATATTGATAAAAAATGTTAAAGATGAGACTCTTCATGAATTATCTGCCACATCATGTTGTACAGAAGCATATGCTATCATTTATCAACCAAAAAAAAATAAAAAAACTTGTTTATCTCACATCTATAGCATATAACAACAGCTTAACCTCTCCTAAAAATGAATTAATTTGATCAAGGCATGGTTATTATTCAACCGTCACTAGTTTTCATGATTTGAACTATGTAAACAAGAATATAAAATATTGTGCATGTCTATATGTAGTGACATGAGAAATTCTAGCAAAAACCATTCGTTCACACGTAATTGTGAGCTATTTATGTGCATGTCATCTATTTCAAATTCTATTTATGTGCATGTCATCGATTCCTCATAAAAATTTGATAGCCATGTTGCTGAAGACTTTATCTTCTTCCCTATTGGTGCATGTAGCTTCAAAGAGTTATGGGTTTTTACCTACATGATTGGAAAAGGATCCTCGCCGGATCCTTTTCCTGGGAATTCTAGGGATCCCGCGATCATGACCGTTCATTGTACATCGTGTGATTAGTTTTGTTTATGTACTATTTAAATTTAATTTTAAATTTTAAATTTTAAAATAATTTTTGACCGTACGATATACGATGAGCGATCACGATCGCTGGATCCCTAGGATCCCCAAGAAAAGGATCCGGCGAGGATCCTTTTCCTACATGATTTTTATTATTTTTGCCTGTCCAAACTTCCATTGGAGAGAAGCAATGATACTCTCTATATAAAGGAATCTTTCCACTACATTTTTCTGACCTCATTTTCTTGTTTGACACCCGTGTAAAAAATAAAAAGAGGGATCCATCACTTCACTCTCGTTCCACGTCAATCTCTACAAAATCTCTCTCATTTTGTCTATTTATAACAATAGTTCCATGGTTAAATAACTTGTATTTATACATAAGGGCATATATATGTGATTTGTTTGTATGCCAAAGAAGGAATTGAATCACATATCTGGAAGAGTCCATATCACTTGTGAATGTGATCCACACTACATGTATATAAACGTGATTTTTGCCTAGAACTACAGAAATATCGTCAACCCAATTACTCCACGACATGCGCATGCAGTGCATGCCTAATGCCTTACTTTCGGTAAACTGTATTATTGATGTACGTGGTCAAAGAAAAAGACGGGTATTTTTGTTTGTCCCTGAATCATTAATGGTGGTTTTGAGAAGAAGAAGAAGAAGAAGAGGAGGAGATCTTATATTTCTCGACATTCTCTCTCTCTCTCTCACTCTCTCTCTCTCTCTACTGCTTTCTAGATACAGAGAGATGGCTGAAAGCAACCACAATGCATGCTCGAATGAACGCCACGTTTCATTCCCAACTTCTTTCTTTTTCTTTAGGTCAAACTTCATTCCCAGCTTCGACAGTAAAGCTTCTTTTGGTTTTGGTTTTGGTTATGCTTATGTATATATGCACGTGTCTAATAAGCTGGATAATTTTTTTTTGTTTTTAAGCCATGTTTTGGTGGGATTTCCGAATCTCAAGAGATTGAGTTCAAGTTAGTAAGGAATGTATTACAAATTGTTACTTAGAAGAGATCGGAAATGTAGTTCACGAGCATTAGAAAGATATGTGAGATAAATTTACAAATTCTTGCTTAGAATTAGTAGCCATTCACAAATTCTTTTTACATGTCTTTCTCTTGTGCTACAAGTTATATGTAGCCTTATATATATATAGCCTCCTAAAAGAAGAACACAACAACAAATTAAATTCCAAAATATATATCTTTAGAGGTCGTGTAACGGATATTTTTTGTTGACTTTCTTTTTGGACGGAACATGTATGTGGCACTTCCTTGTTCATTAAATTGGCTGCACAAAATATCTTGGAGGAAACATGATACATAAAAAGATGAACGCCTTTGTTTAGTGGACAAAAATTCATGGAAAAAAAGAGAGAAAATAATGATTAGAGAGCAAGAGTGGACCACCGACTGGTGCCGATTATCACCGACCCTAAGAGGAAACCGTTTTATAGTTGTTGACTTGCGGAAAGACAAGCGGGATCTCACGATTTTATTTTCTCATGCTTCCACCGAAAGTGAGAGAGAGAGACCCCCCCCAAACGTGGACTCGTGGATCACTTGTAGTTGTATTCTCCCTAATAAAAATGCTTACTTTCTTTAGCAATCTAACGTGAAAAATTTTGTTAGTAGCGCAAAAAAAGATACACTTAATCGGGAAAACATAAACCTAATTCCTTATAATACAAAAAAAAAAGGATAAAAAAAATTATATGAAAAAGAAGGGACATAAACTTTACCTTCTAAACAAAAATGAGAAAGATACAAGAAAAAGAGAGGGGATATAAAACCTAACTCCTCTAAAGCCGACCCTAAAGGTCTAAAAATATTTGAAAAATTCTCTCTTAAAGTGGGTCTCTCAGTCACTCACATGTTAACATTAGTTTTTGTACCAACATTATAAAATATTGTGCAAAAAAAAAAAAAAAAACATGAGATGGCAAATAATCTAATTTTCGAGAGAGTCTCCTTTCATTTCTCAAAATATTTTAGCATTCCACCATAGTTTTGAGTTCAATTCACTTCTCATCCTATTTGTATAAGAAAAAAGGAAAAATATCGTCTTACTACAAATTGTTTGTTTGTTTTTTTGTTTTTGGAACCCATACACTAAAGGGATAAGAGAGTGAGCTAATCATAATAATGCAGTTCAAATTCACATTTGGTAAAAATCGAACCTAAGACTTCCAACTTACAAATAAAACAAAAATATCACTAGACCGTAGTACTAAGTGACTATTGCAAATTGTATTAGATTTTAATTCTGCACGTGCACCGTGTAACAAAAATTATTCCTCATTGTATGTAGACACCTAAACTGGTGAAGTTTTATGGAAAGTTTAAGGGTAAGAACTTAGGTGAAGTTTTATAGAAAGTTTAAAGGTACGAACTTAGGTGAAGTTTTATAGAAAGTTTAAAGGTAAGAACTCCGTGACAATTGGATTAAATTAAAGGTGACAATTTCGTGTAACTTAAACATGGATAGTTCAATCATTGTGCACTGACAAAAATAAAATAAAAAATTGATCATTTTGCTAACAATGGATCAGGTTAATAAATTAGATAATCACATTGGTAGTAGGCGGATTTTAGAATAGTTTATACATTTATGACGGTGGTAGGGTAAAGACTGAAAGAATTCAATAAAAACAAAAACAGTGGGCTTGATTGATCATTCACTGCACAAGATTTTTTTAGTGTACCGAAATATGACTTTGTATTTTAAATATTATAATATAATTAGTTAAAATTTTGATTTTTTTTTACCAATAAATTTATTATATTTTATGTAACGGACAGTGTTACGCAGAAAATTTTCTCTTTTTGTGAATAATTAACAGCGGCCTTGATTGGTTTAGTGCTGAGGCTGACTTTCCTGTATTGGATTTGTTCCATGAATTAACTGCGGATTAACTTTTCTATCAATAAAAAATATAGACAAAAAACATATATAAATAGAAAATTATTGAGTTCTTAATTGTACTTGGATAAATCAAGCTGGTGGGTCGGCTGGAGTTGGAATTTTGGTGACGCATCTTTGTTCGAAATAGCTGCATGTTTGACCGTCTCTGCCAGCCCAAAAATTTGTTGTGAATACTTCCCAGTAACTATTGCGACCCATTCGTTTTATGGTTGAATAATTATCTTCTATATGAGTTAGCCAAAGTAGCATTATTGTTATTTTTTTTAGTGGGAATGCAAGAACGAATACGTTATTTATAATATTTGGATTGGAAAAGAATACCATTAAACTGTATTATTGCACCCAAAACAGCATTATACATTTGTCGTAATCCTAAACCTCTCATGTGTTGAGATTTTCAATTTGTGTTCTAACTTATTGGATGTATTTTAGCAGTATTCGTACCTAAACAAATTGGCACGATAGCAAATCATTCATGTAAGTAATATTTTTGCTCACTACGTTCAAGCGATGGTAATATTTACCGTCCTATTTATTATCGTCGAATGAATTTAAAATTTAAAATTTGTCTAAAAGATTTGCTTCTGCTGACGTCCAACGACCAATGAGTACATGCCACGTAGGAGATAAGTTTGAATTTATTGACACGTAAGACAATAGAAGAAGAGAGGAGTTGAATGGAAAATGGAAATGCAAAATCGGAAAGTTTCTGAAACAAAATATTGTATTAGGTTAAATTAATGCAGAGAAAACCAGATGCAGACACGTGGTTTCCGTTGGTGGAAGGTGGCAGAGAGAAATTGGAGTGGAAGCAAGGAAACCAAGAAAAACCAATCCGTGTGGGTCCCAATCTAAAGCCAACCAATCCCGAGCCTTGTACAAATTCTCTCTCTCTTTCCTCAAAAGGTCTCGTTTCAAATCTTTTTCTGCTCTCTTATAAACCCTCCTTCCTCCTCCGCTTCTCATCACAAAAATCCTCTGGTCTCGCTCCCCAAGCTTCTTCGTCTTCTGCCACCCAACAATTTCATCCGCAACCACTCGGATATTCGTTACTTGCCGTCACCTGCTCGCTCTCTTTGTTGAATTCAAGCTACTGCATTCAGGGAATTGAGATGGGTTCCTCAAGAATTTCCGCTTTTGGCATCCGATTCTGTTTTTTGTTCGATCGGATCAGCTGTTGAAATCGAAACCCAGATTCCAAAATCCAGTCTTTGTTCTTTTTTTATTAAATTCTTAGACCAAAATTCCATCTGGGTACTTGAATTTTCTTTTCTTTTGTTTCTCTGGTTTGATTTTTGGAATCATCGGATTCGTTTTTTTTTCCTTTTTCTTGCGTGACCCATCTCAATTTGTTTCTTGAATCTTCTTTCGGCTTTCGGAATTTGTTTGAGAGTCTCAAAGAGAAAGCGAGCAGGTAAAGCAAGCAAGCAACAATGGCTGCAGCAAAAAAGAGTGGTAAATCCGGGATGGAAACAAGCGTAGATTGGGAGGCTAACAAAGATGGGGAGCTTGATTTTTCCTTCGAGAGGCCGCCATGGAAGCCCGGTTTTAGTGAGGCTTCCATGGCGTCAAATAGGCCTCTCAAGAAAGTCAAGAGCCCTGAAAGGCAAGACCCAATTCAATCTTCAACTTCTTTAGCTCATCAAACACCATCTCCAATCATCGCTCCCTATCCATCTTCCTCTTCAAAAATAGTTTTTCCGTTTTCTTTCGACGGGTCTCAACAGCCTATGATGCAATTCCCCCACCAATTCAACCCCACAAATGTGCCTATATTGCCCTCACCAATTCAACAGCAACAGCAACAAAATCCGCAGCAAATGATATCATTTGAATCCCAGCAGCTGCAGCAGCAGCAGCAGCACATGAGTTATCCGCCCCCAGCGACGTTGAGTTGGCAGCAGCACCAGCAAATTCTTCAGTATTGGAGTGATGCTTTGAATTTGAGTCCAAGAGGGAGGGCGATGATGATGAACAGATTGGGACCAGATGGAAGGCCAATGTTTCGAGCGCCGGCAATGCCTTATAATACTACAAAACTTTACAGGGGAGTGAGGCAACGGCATTGGGGCAAATGGGTAGCTGAAATTCGCCTTCCTCGAAACAGGACTCGCCTCTGGCTTGGCACCTTTGACACAGCTGAGGATGCCGCCATGGCTTACGACCGCGAGGCCTTCAAATTGAGAGGAGAGAATGCCAGGCTCAATTTCCCTGAGCTTTTTCTCAACAAAGACAAATCAGATGTTCCAACTTCATCAGCTCCAAGTTCAGCAGCTACTTCGCCTCCAACCCATGAGAGTTCAAAGCCAACCAGGCGCCGCAAGCAACCTCAAAAAGTCAAGACAAGCGCTTCCAATATGGAGGCAATGCCGCCACCACCAGTTCCACATACCCAAGAAGAGAATAGCACTGACAATGATTCGGGACTGGAGTCGAGCGAGGCTAAAGCGATTGACGAAATTGAGGCAAATACGGATTGCGCAGGAGGAGAAGGGAATTCACAGCAAGAAGAAATTGTTTGGGGGGACATGGCAGAAGCTTGGCTTAATGCAATTCCTGCAGGTTGGGGTCCAGGTAGTCCTGTGTGGGATGATTTGGACGCCAACAACAATCTTTTGCTGCAATCACATCTCCCTTTTACCAATCCAAACCAACAGGACTATAACACTAACATTTGTCCTCAACAAGTGCTCCATAATTCGGGTTCAGGTTCCTCTTCTTCCTCTTCATATCCCGTGAAGAACTTCTTTTGGAAGGACCAAGATTGAAAAGTTCATTGCTTTTAAATTTGAGCTTTGCACTTCACACTCACACGGTCACACTTCTAGGTTGTAGAACTAGTACTAGCCCATTTCCCTCATCCTTTCTCACTCGTTCCATTTTCCGAACCCGGTCAGGAGTTGCATTTCAAACTCCTCCCTTTTTATGCTTCTTAGACATCAGTTTAGTTATCACACACACACCACCACCCCCTCCTCTCCCTCCCCCTCCCCCTCTCCCTCCTCTCCCTCCCCCCTCTCTAATTTGTCATCACAGCCGGTTGCAATGTTTGGGAAAACAACCTATGATCCTAGAAGCATTGTGAGTTTTTATTACAAGGGATCCTTGAAGCTTCAAATTTCAGGCCCATCTGCTGCACAAAGGCTGCTTGTTTTTTCAGGCCTTTCAGCAGTGACACAATCTGGTTCATGCTTTTTGTTGGGCCATGCCTTGGTTTTTGTTGCCAGAAAGTGAATTATAGTCAATGTCTTGTAAAGTAAATAATGGTATGTGTAGTTAGGAAGTCACTGCTGTGTACTGCTCACGAGCATGTTTTTAGTTTTCAGTTTTTATCTAAGGCAGGACCGCTGTAGAGGGAGACGGTTTTGTGATCTCCTTCTCAAGCGGTCCGACCATCACGAGCTCTCGTTTTTCAGCTCCTGCAATGGAAAAGCCAAATTATAAATATTATGTATTTGTAGCTGTGTTTGTACAAAGACCAGTACTCTCTTTTATGCATTATGATTGTGTGTGAGCCTTCAGTTTCTCTTCTACTGCTCATTCATGATTTTCCTCAAAAAAAATAAAATAAAGGAGTAAAATTGTAGTTGAATTAAGACCATGAATGATAGGTTCGTAGAGTAAATACGAGAGCTGATTAGTTTTGTGAATTAGGACATTGATGGTTCTTGCGATAGTTTAGGGCGTTTCATAATCATCTCATTTTTAGTTTCATTTTTTGAAAAATGAAATTAAAAGTAATTACCAAACAAAATTTCAATTTTCAGATTTCAAATAAGCTGAAGCTAAAACTAAAAATAAAAAATGAAATGAAATGATTATCAAACGGCTTCCTATTAATTTACCTTCTATCAATACTAATTTAAAATTTTATATGTATAGTACGACTTAAAATTCGGTCAATGATACTATTTATAATGTATGATTTTCTTCTTCTCCGAATAATTAATGGCATTGTGGGCAGTTACTCATCGAGACGGAGTAGGACTCTTTTTTTTTTTTTTTTTTTTCCTCCTTTCATCTTATTTGAACAGTCACAATTAAATCACGTCAATATGTTATGTTCATTTTTTTTTATAGAAAGAAAGACAAGATGTAAAGTTTGAGAAGAAAGGATAAAAAGAAAGGAGAATAGGAAGAGAAAAAGAAGGAAGAAGGACAAAATGTAAAGTTTAAATCACATCAATATCTTACGATTTTCTCACCGTAGTTTGAAAAAATTTCAACAGTACCCCATATTTTTTTGAATTAGTTGCTAGACAAGACGGGATGACACTACGTTGCAGAGTCCTTTTTCTACCCAAAACAAACAACTACTTTTGGCGTTTCTCCTCCATTTCTAAGCACGATAGAGTTCAGGTTCTCTTTGTAAGGATTCTGAGAATTCATGAATCATGTATGTTTATCGTATATCGTGCGATCAAAAATCATTTTAAATATTTTTATTTAAAAATAAATATAAACAGTACTTGATAAAAATTGATTACACGGTGAATATGAATAAAAAGGCCAAATCAGCAGCTGCACGACAGCCATCCAATCATCGTTACAACTCATTTAGTTCTCATATATTTGTACCTTTCCGCTTTTAGCTTTTAGCTGAAATTTTAATATGTCTTGGAATGTCCTAGATACTGATGACTTTTTAGTGATTTGTAATTCGAATGACAATTTATGTAAGAAAAAAATATTTTGACATTGCTTTCAAGTTTAACAGCAAAGTAGAGAATGTCAATTCTCATAAGATTTTGACATTTTCTTTAGAACCAGAAAAAAAAAAAAACAAAAAACAAAAACCTTTCTTTGTTATAAACAATTCGTGTAGAATTTTTGACACTTCATCTAAAAATGCTCTAATAAAAACAACAAGAAATGATTGAATAAAGTTGTGGAAGAAGTTAAATGAGTGAGTAGAGAATTCCCTACATAAAAAATAAAAAATAAAATAAAATCATTTAGAAAAGAAGAACACTTTGGACATTAATTGTTTTGATCAACGTGCTGAGAGGAGTGATAAGACTGAATGATGAGGGAGGTGGGACCGGTCGCCGTCCCATGATATCACTCAAGTAGCGACAAGGATTAAGGAACATGATATAATTACAAACCATATGCCAATTTCCCTAATCAAAATTATCAGATGGTTTAGGTTGACGTTATTAAATTAATAAATGAACTCAAAATATCTCAAATAGTGGTGAAGCCAACAAACACTTTCATTCAGCCGTAACCCAATATTTTAATTTAATTATGTCACCGGCAGAGGAGGGCTGCTACAAGATAATGATGATTATGTTGTTAATTGAGATTAGTTTTAATCGGCCGCGCATGGTGGTGATTTGATCAACTAAAGTTTTGAATTGGATTAGGGAATAATGCTACGGAAATGAAAATTTTAAACTACTTTAGTTTTAACAGTACCCTTAGAAGCTGAATTAGGTAATTTGTGTGCGTAACCCGAAAGTGTATCAAAAACTTTTTTATTCCAAAGTTTAGTACTTCACCAAATTCTTTTGGAAGATCCTAATTATTTTCACCTAATAGGTTTAAGTTGAAATATCAACATCGAGAGAGAACTGAATTAAGACAAAAAAGCCCTCTTGAAAATTCCAACAAAGAGCTAAAAGAAAAAAAACAATAATGGAAGAACATAAGGAAAGTGTTTCTCAACTAACCATGTATTGAAACGGGCACTGTCTTTTTTTTTTATCTATTGTTCTTGTAAGGTGACAGAAGCTCTCATCTCTTCACGTGCATCAAGAATCTTCTTCACTTTCCTTCCCCTTTTATTCTCCTCACTATTTTGAATGTGTCTCTCTAGTTGAGCTTAGATCTCGTCCAATTGGACGAACTGGAATATGGAAACATTGTTTAAACTTCGCAATTTTTAGCAATTATGTTCCATTGGACGTTCCAAAATGTTGACCCTAAAATTACAAAGTCTGTGTTGCGCAGGCTGAGTAACTTATGAGCTAACTACGTTCTTCCACTGATGATGGCCTTGCCAATTCGCTACCGAGCTTGACTGAGTGGGTACTTCTAAATATGATCGTGTGATAGAATGCACTTCTGACTTTTGAATGAGGCAATTTTGCTCGAGGAAGGAACACTCTCGGCCTTGGTTCTAAAACCTGTTAGAAGGTTATGATTTTCCTGTGAAATCCAAGAATGATTCCACTGTCTAAGTATTGGACATAAATGTAACCTGGTAATAGCTCACTTCACCAAGAAAATTGATGAAATGACCTTGTTCCGTGAAGAATCACCGGCAGAGACTTAAGTCAATAACTAGTTGAAAAAAAGAGAACCTACTATTTAACCAAACTGTCAAAACTCCTTAGCCAAGCCGATTTTACGACTCTAGTGCTGTTCGACCAAACGTCACATTTGCCGGTTGCCTTTGAAAATTCTTTTTAACCAAATTGTAATCATCCATCGACTGCCAACTCAAAATTGTTTAACCAAACTGAAATTGTGCTGGGTTACTAGTGGAGCAGTTAATATTTTTCTCAGGGTGACTGTTGAGTTGATGGTCTCTTCTACACTACAAATCCTCTTGTATTTATGGGGACAAATTCTTCGATGGCAAAGTCTAATGAATGATGGAATCCTACAGGGATTGCAATTCCTCGACATTTTATCTTGTTATACTCAGAATTATCTTCCACCAACAGTGCATTACTGGGCCGAGACTCATAGCCTCCTTTCTAGACTAACTTCTACCAACTTGGCCGAAATCAGACGACTCCAAACATATTTACCGATAGTGCAAGATCGGGTATAAACAGATTCGCAGAGGGAAAAAATTGTTCTTCTCCATTTCCTTTGACCTCAGAAAAATTCCAAAGAAATCTCGTTTCCTCGACAATGTTTAAAATATCACTAACCTATTGCTTGAAGCCTTTCATACTCGTACAAATGCACGTCGTCGATCATCAATCTCACACGTCGGTGAGGCCTCTTTCATTGTACATACTCCTACTCGTTCCAGTCCTCTTCGATACCCCTTAGTCTGATCGGAAGAATTGTATTGGAAATCAATGTCCTCCCTAGTCCAAATGAAGACAGACGATGAGACTGAGTTGGCTGCCGAGGAGATTGTCCGTTGGATCCCGACACACATACAAGGCAACCAGATTTCATTAACTTAAGAAAGTACCTACAAACATGTCATGATTTGGAATGAGAAATTTGGTACCATATAGTTCACTTGGCATATATCCGAATCGTGTGCGAGGGGGGAAAGGGGGAGGAACGACCTGCAAAACACAATGGAAGGCCTTAGTTTAACCTTTTAGAAAATCCATACCAAAGGGAACTGGGAACCCCTTTCTATAAACTCAAACCAAAAACCAAACAAGGAGAAACAACAAGATAGAAAACGCTTATGATATGATAACAGACCTCAGTAAGTCTAAGACCGTTATTTCCCATTACATCGGAAGAAGCTCCCGTTGATTGGCACGGCAGTAATACAGAAAGAAAAGTAGCACTAGATATAGTCATTCATTTCATCGCCAAATCCAGGTTAAATAACAAGGTGATCTAATACAAGAAATACATTCTTAACAAGTGTTCAATTCTCATACAAAATTCAGAGAATTAACTGAATCTTGGATTACAAGGTTTAACTCAATCAATTCACAAGAAGATTCCAGATAAACTAGCAAAAGAAGGGAAAATGACAATAAGACAAAACACAGCCTGACACCATCGGATACAATCACAGGGGCAACCATATGAGCTGCAGTAGTCATAACAAAAACTGCAACACAACCTACAATACTTGAATTGAAACAAGAAGAGTGTTTGAGAAAGCTAGAGCATCAAGCACACTCAGATTTCAAAAGAATCTACAACAGAACCTGACCATACAAAGGAAGAAAAACACACAACCATCGTAATTCAAACAATAAATAAGACATGCTTCATCATTGTTGATACTCAGAATTCATGCTATAAACTATCAATAAAAGGAGCAAAACTACAATTACTGCGATGTATGCTTCATCAGCGAAATTTTTTCTGTATTACAAGTTTTTAAAGCAGAACCTGGAACAGAACAGCTTGAACTACTGTTTATTATTTTCAGCTGCACTCTCTTCCTTCCCAAGAGCAACGACCACTTTCTTCAAGACAGCTTCAGTTGGTTGGTGGGAGTTCTCCACGGCCTTTGAAATAGGTTGCCATTTTTCACCATGCTTTGGTTCTGCAGCTATGCATCTTTTAAGTACATCTTTCTGGTTCTCCTCGGTCCCATGTTGAAGTTCAAATTTGTAGTATAAAGCCCAGAAATCCCCAATGTCTGGCGCTAGTGTCACTGCCCTGTTAAGCCAAGTCCTAGCTTTGTCAACCTTCCTGTCATGCCAAAATAACTTGGACACAGCAGCAATGACATGGGGATCATGATCGCATTTCTTGAGGGCATCCATACTCTTTGTCTTCCGTTGCGGACGGGGTACCATCTCAATAGATGCAGCCCACAAGATACCACTATTGGGACACTCCTGCAAAGCCTTTGCCATCAAGATATCAGCTTCCTTCTTATTTCCATGCCTTAATTCAGCTCGAACAGCAGCAAGCCACAATTCAGGGTTCTGAGGATTCTTCTTCCTTGCCATTGTTAGAATTGCACGAGCTTTACTCAGCCCACTCATCTTCTCTTCAAGATTAGCAAGAGAAAGCCACAGTGGAATAGAACTGGAGCAGTGCTTCTGACCTGAATCATAGGCCTCCTTGGCCTTTTCCAAATGACCAAGGCGTTCCTCTAGCTGTCCAAGCATCAACCATAATTTATAGAAGGAAGGGAAGCGCTTCAACCCATCATCAAGCAACTTCCTCTCCTCATTAATGTTCCCTAATTCTCTCTCAACAATTGCTGATTTCATCCACACTCTTTCAGTACCTCCCTTTTCTCGGGCTTTGGCAAGAAGCATTCTGGCTCTCTCTGGTTCATGGTTCTCAAATTCAAGTTTAAACGCAGCAAGCCAAATTTCTTCAGAATTAGGAATGGCAGCATAAGCTTCTTGAAGGATGGCACGAGCAGCAGGGACATCCCCAGCAAGCCACTTCTCCTTAGCTCCCATAAGCCACAAGACTTCAGCCTGTGGTCGGTATGTCACCGCTTTACGAAGTAAAGCATCAAGAGATTCCCTAGTACCATGGCTCTTTTCAAGCTGTGCGGCTTTGAGCCATATGCTCTTCTTGGTTAAAAAGACAGTAAGTGCATGTGCATAAATAGCTCTGGCTGTTTCAATGGAACCCCTTTTCTTGCATTCCTCAGCATCAGCAACCCATGTCCTCTTCCTATCCTCTTCCTCCACACCAATCCCAATCGTGTTCCGAATGATTGCTTGGCAAGTTGCAACAGACCCTGCACGTTCAGCAGCTTCAGCCTCCTTCATCCATGCCTCTCTATCAATCGCCAACCCTTCTCTTTGCAAAGCCCTTATACCCCTTTCAATAATCTTCCCAACCATGGCTGTGTTCCCATTAGCTTCCTCCAACTTTGCTGCTGTGATCCAAATGGCAGGCTCTTTTGATAACTTCTCTCTTGCCCTATTAAGGACCTTCCTCGCATTCTCATAAGTTTCCAATCTTGCAAGTGCAAGCCATAACTCAATGTGCAAGGGACAACACTCCACAGCCCTATGAAGCAAAAGTCTCGCATCCTCCTCATTGGCAAGCTCCACCACCGCCTTCCATAACCTAACAGAATCGGGAATGTGTTCCAAACCTTTCCTCAATACCCTGCTCCTATTCAAATCATCACGTTCCAATTTCGCAGCCTGCATCCACAACTTCACCGAATTGGGAATTGACTTCACTCCCTTAGAAATCACGGCCTTAGCTTCATCAGGGCTTGAAAGCCTACACGCCTCTAACCACACATCCTCACTCTTAGGACATTCCTCACACCCTTTCTGAATCAATTGTCTAGCTGCCTGAATCTTCCCAGCCACCTCCTCCAGCCTGGCAGCCGCAATCCATCCAGGTGGGTGCTTCGGATTCGTCTGTGTAACACTCTTAAGCAACAACCTAGCCTTTTTAATATCTGAAATCTCGGCATCACTAGTAATCTTCATACTCTTAAGATCAGTAAGGTACCCTTTCGGGTCCACAACCGTCAATCCAGAAACAGAATCAGAAAGCCTATCCAATTTCAAAGACAAAACGGTACCTCTACCCTCACCTACAGCAGTCAAATCCGTAACCGGAGTTTGAGACCATGGAGTCTCCATACCACCAGCTCCCCTACTCTTCGGGTCCAATGCCGTAACATGCTCCTTTTCCTGTCTTGCCTTCTCTAAAAGTGTATCGGGCACCGGCACAAAGCTCTCGAATCTCTTCTTCTTGTTCCTCGACGAATAGTCTCCGATTTCAGGTATGCTCTCCCATTCCTGAGCAGACACAGTGTATAACTTCCTCTTCAGAGTCGCGAATTGCTCCGTGATCTTCGGGTTCGAAGCTCTGTACTTTTCAATCTCTTCTTTCAACCGAGCTTCTCTCCTGTCCTTCCTCCTCGAGTCCATTCTTTGCTCAATAGCTTCCCACACCGCATCAGCCTCCTTGTCCTCATCATCGTATTCCGCCGATGCAAACAATCCGACATCATTTCCTTCGAATTCATCAAACTTCTGATTCTCATCGTACCCCTTATCCTCCCCTTCATCCTCCTCCTCTTCCTCTGGCTTCCCGCGTCCGCGGCCAACCCCAGGTGGGGCAGCAGGAGCAGCAGCGCCGCCGATTGTCGTGGCCGACCTATCCGGCAGGTCGGGCGCAGCACGTGCGGGCCCGATATCGGACCTGGTGGTGAAGCCAGTGGCACCACGGCCGAGCCCGGCGACATAATTCGGGGGAGGCTTGGAGTTGAGGAACTCGAGTCGGGGTTTAGGGACGGCGGGAGGTTGAGTGCCGCCGAATAAGGGAATGTGAAGAGTTAGGGTTGAAAGGGG